>NC_056748.1:575037294-575279794 GCF_019279795.1 Protopterus annectens
GATTGGGAACATGAGGAACAGAGCTCCCAGAAGTCTATGCAATTTAGTTTTAAACTGCATAGACTGTCCTGGAACTCACTGTGAAAACGCGTCGGGGTCGGACTGCAACGTCAGCAGTCTGGAATTCGCTGCAGTCTCGTCGGGGGAAGATCTCGCGGGTCTTTTTGCGTGTAGGGTCAAGATCTCGCGGGTCTTTTTGCACACAGGGTCAAGATCTCGCAGGTCTGGATTTGCGCGGGGTTTGGATTTATTTATGGTGGTTTCACTTGCAGGGATCGGGGTTTGGATTTATTTATGGTGGTTCGTGTCACTTGCAGGGAAGGACAAGATCTACTACAGGTAAGTGGGATTTAGATGTTGCTGTAAGTGTGTGTGTGTGTGTGTGTGTGTGTGTGTGTGTGTGTGTGTGTGTGTGTGTGTGTGTGTGTGTGTGTGTGTGTGTGAGAGAGAGAGAGAAAATGCCCCAGGTGCAATATACTGGTGGTTAGACTCATGGTGGTCGGGTAGGGAATACCTCAGGCTTGAACCCTGTACCTTGTATGCAGGTGTTAAAGACCTGAATTCCCTACCCACCACCATTTGTAAAAAAATTGCAGATTTTTGCCTCATATTTGATCTGATCTGTTCGTCATAATAGCTGTGGTTTGTAAATGTTGCAACGCTTGATATTTGATGGTGCAGTGGTAGCATTGTTGCCTCACAGCTGCAGGTTCTCAGGTTTGATTCTTGGCTGGGGTTCCTTCTTTGTGGGGTCTGTATCTTCTCCCTGTGTTTGTGTGGGTTTGCTTTTGTGTCCTCTCATGTTACAAAGACATGTCTGCATTATTTCTTCCTGGGCCTCTGCTGAAAATTGTTTTTTTGTTCCAAGTCAGACTGTCCTGATTAACAAATGTTAAATAAAATTGACAGGCATTTGAATTTCAGACTTCAGGTTTCTGAGTGTTTAATTCCTTACATATTTGATAGTGCAGTGGCAGTATTGTTGCCTCACAGCTATAGATTTTCTGGTTTGTTCTTGGCTGGGGTGCCTTCTGTGTGGAGTCTGCATCTTATCCCTGTGTTTGTGTGGATTTGCTCTGGTGTCCTGCCATGTTACAAAGACATGTGTCTACAGTATTTCTCCCTGGGCCTCTGCTGAAAATTGTTTTTGTTCCATCAGAAGTAAAATTGACATGCATTTGAATTTCAGACTTAATATTCTTCAGAAAAATACATAGTAAAACAACTTTTTATTCTAGCAATAAATATATAGTAACACAACCTTTATAGCAATTTTCTAAGTTTATAAGAAGACTGTTTGAAATTTGTCCTTATTTTTGGGACTGTATTACCCTGTTATTGGCTTTGTCCAGGTTTTTTGTGCTAAGGTTGACAGCTATGGCCAGAACTGAATTCATTCAATATGTTTGAGGGCTGTATTCCCTCATTACTGGGTTTGTCCAGGTGTTTTGTGCTAAGAGGTTGACAGCTATGGTGAGAACTGAATTCATTAAATGATAGCCATTTAAGTTTCAGTCTTTCTCTCCTTCACAAAGCAGGTGATTTGGCGTAGTGGTATGTTGCTCTGACTGTTTTGCACAGAGACCTTGGCAGTAAAATGTATGGTGGTAACACAGCATTTTTCTTTCACAAAGCAGGTGATTTGGCATAGTGGTATGTTGTTCTGACTCTTTGCACAGGGACCTTGGCAGTAAAATGTATGATGGTAACACACAATTTTATTCTAGCAGCTTTCCAAGATTATACAAGCAATGTTTAATGTGTCCCTGGTTTTTGGGCTTTTGACCCACCCCAATAAATTTAGCTTTTTCCAGATTTCTTGTGCTGCGAAGTTGAGATGCAGTTGAGTATTGAGTAGATTCTACAAAGAGCTGAGAGCTGCAGGGGAAGAGAAGTTTAGTGCTGATTTTGCTAGGTCAGCTTGCATTGCTAATAGCACAACAGGTTGTGTACTTGCTTTTGATGCAGAAGGTTGTTGGTTCTACTCCCATAAGGGGTGAATGCTGCCATTCTGAAAGTTAAGATACTAATTATGAGCCTGTTATCAGTTTGCCATCCATTTTCTATTGCAGTATTACTAGCTTATTTTTAATGTAGTTTAGGCAGTTTATTCCTCAGGGGCATCAGACACTTTATTTTTCGATGAAACCATGAAATATAAAGGTGATTGCTAGCAACAACCTCTTCATTACAGATTTATTTAATGTGGAATTATTTAGATGACTTTTTTACTACTTCAGAGATTGTGCATATTTACTGATAATGGTGGACTGTAGAATTGTGCATATTTACTGATAATAGTGGACTGTAGAAGTTTGAGTAGACTTTTATGATGGAAATGTTCTGAATTGGGCAGTTTTGTCATTGGTGCATGTGTTTTGTTTCATTGTTTACTGGAAAAATGTTCAAAGCAATAGGAAGGTGTATCAAAGAGCACATGTATGTTTCATATGCAAGGGGCCTATGATTTGAAAACAGCCCAGAATTAATCTTTATCTGCCACGGGTAAAATGTATTTTCTTTGAATGTGGGTTTCAATGTTGTTTCAATGAATGTGAGTTTCAAGGGCAGAGAAGTTTTAATGCCAAGTTTGTTTAGCAGATGTCTTAATGTTTGTGCTGTAAAATGCAAAATAGAACTTTCAAATGAAGTTCAAATCATCATAGAAGTAAATCAGTATGCACATTAGTGTTTATGATAAATGGAGTGAAATAGCCAAGTAATGGATCATTGGAATGGCTGCAGGGGTAGGCTCCATTCGACCATGGTTTTGTGAGGGGGAAGGGCAGCAAACTTAGGCAGCCCCAGCTGAACTATATCTCCCAACTGTCCAGATTTTCAAAGAATGAATAGATTTTTTGCTTCTTATTTTTGGTTTGTTCCTCATAAAATTTGTGGTTTTCTGGCAAATCATTTAGGAATTAAGTCAGTAAATAATGACACACTGAGTTTCAGACTTCATAACCTTCAGAAAAATGCATGCTAAAGTAAGACCTGTTCTATCAACTGTCTCAGTTTATACAAGAGCAATTTTTAGTACTGTTTATATGTTCCCCCAATATATTTGGCCTTGTCCAGATTTATTGCATTAACAGGTTGAGAGGTACATGCAAATAAATTGCTTTATAGTATTAGGCATAGCCAAATCTCTCAACTGTCCCTGATTTTGGCTCAAAATGTTACTCTTCCCCTAATGATCCCTCTGCAAAATAGCAATTTTGGAAGAAAACGTGGAGGGTTTATAATTAAGAAATAACTAATAATCAGATTACTTTTATTTCAGAAATGCATGTAGATTCTTTTATTTTGTCAGCTGCTCAAGTTAGCAGTACTAATATTAAAGTGTCCCTTCTTTGACAGGTTCCCAGCTGTATTGTGTTGCTATTTTATATTTTTACATCACATTTTGGTCCATTTTTCATAAAATTGTGTTTTTTTGGCAAATTAGTGACAAATCATTAAAGACTGAAGTTAGAAAATAATGACAGACATTTGAGTTTCAGATTTCATACCATTTAGAAAATTCATACTACTGCAAGACCTCTATTAACTTTCTAAGTTTATCAGAGCAATATTTTAAAAATTGTCCTTATTTTTGGGCCTTTGTCCCATTTCTTTGTATGGCTTTGTCCAGCTTTCTTGCTCTGAGGTTGAGAGGTATGACAAATGTGTCAGGGCCATCACAAGTCAGCCAGAGACATTTCAAACTGTGACATACTTGTTGCACCCCACTCCCCCATGTAGTGACTCTGAATGTGTCGAAGCAAGGAAAGGAGTAGTTATGCAGTGTAAATGTGCAGAGAATCCCTCCCATCCAAGGTAGACACAAGTACTACAGTGGCTTTTCATCTGTCCTTGATTTTTACAGAATGGTCTGGTTTCTGTCATATTTTTTGTACTGTTGATTTATGCTTATTACTCAAAGTGCCTGTTGCTCTGTGTTTAAGTAGCAATACTTTAATGACCATCAGGTAAGCTTGGCTGAGATTACAAGATGCAAGTAAGCTTTAATAAGCATACTGTTAAAGAATTGCCAACATTGAAAACCTTTCTGTTGCCATGTAGAGAATACTTAACTAGATAATGTATAAGCCTTGGGTATTGAAATGCATATGCCAGTATTTGTAATAAAGGACAGGATTAGATTTAAGAGTCTCATTACACTTGGAGACTTCCAGTCATATCTGCAGGCTTTACCCGTAAACAGAATGCCAATTGTGTGGTCCATAACCTGTACAGTAATCCTTTTAAGCAATGTATCTTGAGCTTATTTCTTGTTTGCTTTTCATTTTTTTACTTTGATCATGTTTTCACTATGAAACAAGTAGATGTCAGGCAGCAGGTCTTTTTTTGGATAAGGAACATTTTTACAAGTGGGGGCATCAGAGAGTTCTACTTTTAGCATGTTACTTGGTACTTTAATAAAGCTGAATATAAATTATAATTAGAACTGCAGTGCAAGAAGTGGTTTGAGTTGAGTGCTGCTTGTTTTTCTTATACTTGATTTTGACTGGCATTCCATTAATGTATTTAAAAAAAAGTAATTTATTTTTTCGTGCCTCACAACCTTTTTTGTTTCCATCTAGATATTAAGCTGTCATGCAGCCAATGCATTGAAATATTTGTATTCTTCTACACTTCATTTTGTCTTGATTGGACTCTCATAATGATGGTTTGGCACCCAGGGCAGTATATTTAGTTGTTGTGGTTTGCTACTACAGGTGTGTGTGTGTGTGTGTGTGTGTGTGTGTGTGTGTGTGTGTGTGTGTGTGTGTGTGTGTGTGTGTGTGTGTGAGTGTGTGTGTGTGGTAGGGAATGCCTCAGGCTTGAACCCTGTTCCTTGTATGCAGGTGTTAAAGACCTGAATTCCCTACCCACCACCATTTGTAAAAAAAATTGCAGATTTTTGCTCATATTTGATCTGATCTGTTCCTCATAATATCTGTGGTTTGTAAATGTTGCAATGCTTGATATTTGATGGTGCAGTGGTAGCATTGTTGCCTCACAGCTGCAGGTTCTCAGGTTTGATTTTTGGCTGGGGTGCCTTCTTTGTGGGGTCTGTATCTTCTCCCTGTGTTTGTGTGGGTTTGCTTTTGTGTCCTCTCATGTTACAAAGACATGTCTGCATTATTTCTTCCTGGGCCTCTGCTGAAAATTGTTTTTTTGTTCCAAGTCAGACTGTCCTGATTAACAAATGTTAAATAAAATTGACAGGCATTTGAATTTCAGACTTCAGGTTTCTGAATGTTTAATTCCTTGCATATTTGATGGTGCAGTGGTAGTATTGTTGCCTCACAGCTATAGGTTTTTCTGGTTTGATTCTTGGCTGGGATTCCTTCTGTGTGGAGTCTGCATCTCCTCCCTGTGTTTGTGTGGATTTGCTCTGGTGCCCTGCCATTTTACAAAGACGTGTCTGCAGTATTTCTCCCTGGGCCTCTGCTGAAAATTGTTTTTGTTCTGTCAGAAGTAAAATTGACAGGCATTTGAATTTCAGACTTCATGTTCTTCAGAAAATACATAGTAACACAACCTTTTATTCTAGCAATTTTCTAAGTTTATAAGATGAATATTTGAAATTTGTCCCTATTTTTGGGACTGTATTCCCCCATTATTGGCTTTGTCCAGGTTTTTTGTGCTAAGGTTGACAGCTATGGCAAGAACTGAATTCACTGAATATGTTTGAGGGCTGTATTCCCTCATTACTGGGTTTGTCCAGGTGTTTTGTACTAAGAGCTTGACAGCTATGGTAAGAACTGAATTTACTAAATGATAGCCATTTAAGTTTCAGTCTTCGTCTCTTTTACAGAGCAGCTGATTTGGCGTAGTGGTATGTTGCTCTGACTGTTTTGCACAGGGACCTTGGCAGTAAAATGTATGGTGGTAACGCAGCATTTTTCTTTCACAAAGCAGCTGATTTGGCGTAGTGGTATGTTGCTCCGACTGTTTTGCACAGGGACCTTGGCAGTAAAATGTATGGTGGTAACACAGCATTTTATTCTAGCAACTTTCCAAGATTATACAAGCAATGTTTAATGTGTCCCTGTTTTTTGGGCTTTTGACTTCCCCCAATAAATTTTGGCTTTTTCCAGTTTTCTTGTGCTGCGAAGTTGAGATGCAGTTGAGTATTGAGTAGATTTTACAAGGAGCTGAGAGCTGCAGGGGAACACAAGTTTAGTGTTGCTTAAGTGAAGTTGGTTTGCCTTGTTAGTAGCACAACAGGTTGTGTACTTGCTTTTGATGCAGAAGGCTGTGGGTTCTACTCCCACAAGGGGTGGATGCTGCCATACTGAGAATGTTCTCCTTGGTGAAGATACTAACTATGAGTCTGTTATCAGTTTGTCATCCATTTCCTCTTGCAATATTACTAGCTTATCATTTTTTAATGTAATATAGGCAATTTATTCCTGAGGGGCAACAGACACTTTATTTTTCAATGAAACCATGAAATATAAAGGTGTTTGCTAGCAGCAACCTCTTCATTAGTTACAGATTTCTTTAATTTGGAATTATTTAGATGACTTTTACTTCTTCAGAGATTGTGCATATTTACTGATAATGGACTGTATAATTGTGTATATTTACTGATAATGGACTGTAGAATTGTGCATATTTACTAATAATGGTGGACTGTGGAAGTCTGAGTAGACTTTTATGATGGAAATGTTCTGAACTGGGCAGTTTTGTCATTATGGGTGCATGCGTTTTGTTTCATTGCTTACTGGAAAAATGTTCAAAACAAATTTAAAACGCCCTCTAACAACTGTACTGTATTGTACAAGGAATATAAATTTAGTACAACGAGGAAGGTGTATCAAAGAGCACATGTATGTTTTATATGCAAGGGGCCTATGATTTGAAAACAGCCCAAAATTAATCTTTATCTGCCACTGGCAAAATGTATTTTCTTTGAATGTGGGTTTCAATGCTGTTTCAATTAATGTGAGTTTCAAGGGCAGAGAAGTTTTAATGCTAAGTCTGCTTTTCATTGTGAGACTGCATTGCTTTGTTTAGCAGATGTCTTAGTGTTTGTGGTGTAAAACACAAAATAAAACTTTCAAATGAAGTCGAACTCATCATAGAAGTAAAGCAGTATGCACATTAGTGTTTATGGTAAATGGAGTGAAATAGCCAAGTAATGGATCATTGGAATGGCTACAGAAGCTCCATTCAACCATGATTTTGTCAGGGGGGAAGGGCAGCAAACTGAGACAGGCCCAGCTGAACTATACCTCCTAACTGTCCAGATTTTCAAAGAATGAATAGATTTTTGCTTTTTATTTTTGTTTTGTTCTTCATAAAATTTGTTGTTTTTTTGGCAAATCATTTAGGAATTAAGTCACTAAATAATGATACACTGAGTTTCAGACTTCATAACCTTCAGAAAAATGCATGCTAAAGTAAGAACTGTTATTCTATCAACTGTCTCAATTTATACAAGAACAATTTTTAGTACTGTTTATATGTTCCCCCAATATATTTGGCCTTTTTCAGACTTACTGCATTAACAGGTTGAGAGGTACATGCAAATTGCTTTATAGAATTAGGCATAGCCAACCTCTCAACTGTCCCTGATTTTGGCTCAAAATGTTGCTCTTACCCCTAATAATCCCTCCGCAAAATAGCAATTTTGGAAGAAAACATGGAGGGTTTGCAATTAAGAAATAATTATAATAATCAAAGTTATAGATTACTTGAAATGCATGTAGATTCTTTTATTTTGTCAGCTGCTCAAGTTAGCAGTACTAATATTAAAGTGTCCCTTCTTTGACAGGTTCCCAGCTATATTGTGTGGCTATTTCATATTTTTGCATTACATTTTTGGTCCATTTTTCATAAAATTGTGTGTTTTGGCAAATTAGTGACAAATCATTAAAGACTGAAGTTAGAAAATAATGACAGACATTTGAGTTTCAGATTTTATACCCTTCAGAAAATTCATACTAATGCAAGACCTATTCTATTATCTTTCTAAGTTTATTAGAGCAATATTTAAAAATTGTCCTTATTTTTGGGCCTTTGTCCCACTTCTGTGTATGGCTTTGTCCAGATTTCTTGCTCTGAGGTTGAGAGGTATGACAAATGTGTCAGGGCCATCACAGTCAGCCAGAGACATTTCAAATTGTGACATACTTGTTGCACCCCACTCCCCCATGTAGTGACTCTGGATGTGTCCAAGCAAGGCAAGGAGTAGTTATGCAGTGTAAATGTGCAGTGTGTCCCCCCCATCCAAGGTAGACACAAGTAATACAGTGGCTTTTCATCTGTCCTTGATTTTGCAGAATGGTCTGGTTTCTGTCATATTTTTGTACTGTTGATTTATGCTTATTACTCAGATTTATGCTTATTACTCAAAGTGCCTGTTGCTCTGTGTTTAAGTAGCAATGCTTTAATGACCATAAGGTAAGCTTGTCTGAGATCATAAGATGCAAATAACCTTTAATAAGCATACTGTTAAAGAATTGCCAACATTGAAAGCCTTTCTGTTGTTGCCATGCAGAGAATACTTAAGTAGATAATGTATAAGCCTTTGGTATTGAAGGACAGGATTACATTCTTTTAAAAAGCTCACACTTGTTGGAGACTTCCAGTCATCTCTACAGGCTTTACCCGTAAACTAAACAGAATGCCAATCATGTGTGGTCCATAACCTGTACAGTAATCCTTTAAGCAATGTATCTTGAGCTTGTTTCTTGTTTGCTTTTCATTTTTTACTTTGATCATGTTTTCCCCATGAAACAAGTAAATAGTTGTCAGGCAGCGGGTCTTTTTTTGGATAAGGAACATTTTTACAAGTGGGGGCATCAGAGATTTCTACTTTCAGCATGTTACTTGGTACTTTAATAAAGCTGAATATAAATTATAATTAGAACTGCAGTGCAAGAAGAAGTGGTTTGAGTTGAGTGCTGCTTGTTTTTCTTATACTTGATTTTGACTGGCATTCCAGTAATGTATTTAAAAAGTAATTTATTTTTTCATGCCTCACAACCTTTTGTTTCCATCTAAATATTAAGTAAGCTGTCATGCAGCCAATGCATTGAAATATTTTTATTCTTCTACACTTACTTTTGTCTTAATTGGACTCTCATAATGATGGTTTGGCACCCAGGGCAGCATATTTAATTAAAGTTAGTTTTTGTGGTTTTGAGCATAGCTCCTCCCCTTTCTAGTTGGCCACACCCCTTCCCCTTGACCACACACATTCAGCTGTCTCCTGCAGCCCCCCTTTGATTTGAAGTCACCAGCCGCCAATGATACTGGCGCAAAACCACGCAAATGCGGGTTTTAAAGCAGGGAAACTGAAAGAGATAGGAATTGACCCAAAATGGCCAATAAGCTATTAGTTTCAGGGCTGAGACCACTCCTCCAGGGACAGATAGGCTGCTCAAAGCTCCCCACTCTCACTGGTGAACAGAGAAGCTTCCTCCTATCCAAGTAGGGATATGGGCAACAGAGGAAACTATACCACAGTCTGGAATTCAGCAAAGTCTGAAATCTGGACTAATCTAGTTCAGCAAAGGTGGGAAAAGAGAATTTTTTTTGTTTTTTTTTCTTTTTTTCAGAGAACAACAGAAAACACTGTAAATGCTATAAACAGGCTAGCGCACTTTAGTGTGTAGCCTACAACAGTTATACAATACAAAAACGACTAAAAATGATAAAAACAAGTGTGTGTGTGTGTGTGTGTGTGTGTGTGTGTGTGTGTGTGTGTGTGTGTGTGTGTGTGTGTGTGTGTGTGTGTGTCAGCTACTTGGGCAGGGACAAGAAGCACTGGTTGGACAGAGAGGGTGCTGGAGACTTTAGCTTGCCCACTAGGCTGAGATCTGGACCCTATAGCTGTGCCAGTGGGGAGTCTTATTGGGGACCTGGAGAGCAAGGGAGGGACCAGCCCCGGACTGACTATGATCTCTGTGTGCTCTTAAGGGGAAGTGCACTTTACTGTGTGTATTTATTATCCTTTTCTCCTATATCAGACACCCCTCACTGGTGTTAGTGGTGAGGATTGAGGCTCCTTGATTGCTGGGCCAGGGCATGGGCATCACATATTAATTGTTTGGCAGTGGTGGGATATCCACGCCACATATTAATTGGTTGGCAAATACTAATTGGCTTGTAGTGGTGTGGGTAGAGTGAATTCCTGTAGCTTGTGTACAGTGAGCTCTGAAGGTGTTTTGTACTCTAAACCAGCCACACAGTGAATACTCAGAGTTCAGATCACAATTGTTTTATTTCTTTTGTTAGCTTAATTAGTCAGGGTGAGCAGGGAGCATGTCAGCAGAGGAGTATGGAAAGCTGACAAGGAGCCAGCTGGTGGAGATGTGCCAGGCTAGGGGACTGGTGCATGGAAACCTGACTAAGGCAGACCTGATTGCAGCCTTGCTTACAGCTGCATCAGAAAACAGCAACCGGGAGGACAATCAGAGTGGCAGTGGAGATATAATACCCTGGGAGAATGGACAGCTAAACCTTTCTGCAGAGGACTTAAAAATCCATCTGGAGCTAATGAAACTTGAGTTGGTGGCCAGGCATTTGGAAATAGAACCAGCTGAGAGACTGAGGAGTCTACAGGCTGAGGAGAATAAGAAACTGCTACACATGGAAGTTGAGGAAAAGGAACGGCAGAGGAAGCATGAGAAGGAAATGCTGACTCTTTGCCAGAGTCATGGAGGTCATGGGGAAGGGAGTAACTGGACCCCAGAAGCACAAAAGGCCAGTAAATTTATTCCGCAGTTTAAAGAGGGAGATAATTTTGATACTTTCATTCATATGTTTGAGAGGGTGTGCAAACAGTATGGTATTGAACAAAGGCTCTGGGTACAGTTCTTGACCCCCTTACTCCATGGTAAAGCTGTAACTGTTTTGTCAAAAATGCCCGACGTTGCATGTTTTGATTATACTGCTGTTAAAAATTACTTGTTAGAATTGTTTAAGCTAACATCTGAAATGTATGGTAAAAAGTTTCGTGAGCATAAACACAAGGCAGATGAAAGTGTGCGTGAATATGTTGCTGAACTGAGCATTTATTTCCATAGGTGGGTTTGTGGATGTCAGGTCACCACTTTTGTAGGGCTGGCAAACCTTTTGGTAAGGGAACAAGCCCTTAGCACTTTGCCTGAGGACATGAGGATCTGGTTAGCTGATAGACAATGTGCCACTTCAGATGAGTTGGGGAAGAAGGGAGACCTATACCTGGCAAGCAGGGCAGCCCTGCACAGGAAAGGGACCCCCAGTACTGCAAATGGGTCTGAAGGAACCCATGGTGGGCAGTACAGACTTCCCCAACAGAATCTGCCAGTAGCAGGGAAGGCACTAGTCCAGGTACACATCCAGGAGCTAGGGTTAAATGTTTTGAATGCAACCAATGGGGCCATGTGGCATACAGGTGTCCACGGAGGCAAGGTAGGGAACAAAAGGTGAGGGAGCCAGTAAGTGGGAAAGACAAAATGCCAATAGTAGGTTGTCTTGAGACAACAAGGGTACCAAACTGCCATCCTGCAGATGTCCTGATAGGGAAGGATTTGGATGAGGCAGTACCATGTGTTTTTGCAGTTACACGCAGTCAGGCTAGGAGCCAAGCATGTGGGTCTGGTAGTCTGAGGGAGACCCAGACAGACTGCATACTTGTGGCCGGGACTGGTGAGGTGGTTACTTTAGGGAGGGAGTTACCCTGTAGCAGTGAGACTGAAGGTGAGCACAGCTGCTTGGGGGTACTGATGGTCCCTTGAACAGAGTGACTGCAAAGGTAGAGGTGAGTAGTAATACCTAGGCTGACAGTGAGACACCACTGTCAGCGGATGCCAGACTTCCTGTGGAAGGAGAGCTGGGAAGGGTTACAAGGAGATAGTTGAGACAGGCTCAGCTCTCAGACCCTACACTGCAAGGCCTGAGGCAGGCAGCTAGGGACCCACCTGATTCTCAAGGAAAGGGGGAATCTGTATACTGTGACAAAGGGTTACTGTACAGAGAGTGGACCCCTAAGAGAGGGCTAGAAGGTGAGAGAGTACAGCAGCTGGTAGTGCCTAGAGCCTACCATCTGGCACTTCTAGCCATAGCCCATGATATTCCCTTTGCAGGTCATATGGGGATAAAACATACAAAGAGGCATATTATGCAGAACTCTTATTGGCCTGGAGATTTCAGAGATGTAACAGCGTACTGCAGGACCTGTGAGCAGTGCCAAAAGTTAGGCAAGGCAGGAGACAAGGTGAGAGCTCCTTTGATGCCTTTGCCTGTGATTGAGGAGCCATTTCAGAGGGTAGCTATGGATATTGTGGGTTCTCTGAGTACCCCAAGACCCACAGGGAAAAAGTATATCCTAGTGATAGTGGATTATGCCACACGATACCCTGAGACAGTGTCTTTGTCCTCCATTGAGGCAGAGAAGGTGGCAAATGCATTGTTAGAGATTTTCAGCAGGGTAGGTTTCCCAAAAGAAATACTGACTGACAGAGGTGCCAATTTCATGTCAGACCTGCTGGCTTGTCTGTGAAAGTCCTGTGGGGTGAAGCACATGAAGACCCCCTACCATCCCGAGACTAATGGTCTTGTTGAGAGGTTAAACTCTACAATCAAGTCCATGCTACAGACATTTGCAGATCAGTTTAAGAGGGAGTGGGACAAATATTTATCCCATCTGTTGTTTGCTTACAGAGAGGTTTCCCAGGAATCCACAGGTTTTTCACCCTTTGAGTTGCTGTATGGGCATAGGATGAGGGGACCTCTAGATTTAATTCGAGATGAGTGGGAAGGTGAGTGCGAGTCTCACAAGAAGTCTGTTGTGGCATAAATTCTAAACCTCAGGACAAGGCTCAGGAAATTCATTGGCTTGGCCCAGGAGAACCTGGCAGAAGCCCAACAGAAAAAGGTGTGGTATGACAGGAATGCTCGAGCTAGAGAGTATGCTGTAGGGCAGCAGGTAATGGTTCTCATTCCTGTCAGACACAACAAGCTGCAAGCAACTTGGGAGGGACCCTACAAGGTGGTAAGAAAGGTAAGTGATGTTAATTATATGGTGGAACGGGGTTTACTATCAAAAGCATGACAGTAACACACTCAAAAGCCACCTCCTCGACCATGGTAGGAGCAACTGTCAGAATGTTGACATTCATTTGTACGTCCATTTAGAAGGTCGTATATGGGCAGGGAGTTACAGCATGTATGTCAGTGGGAGAGTTCTACCTTAAGGTCAACAGAATTTGTCGACGTTGCTGCATTGATCATTCAACCTACTTCATATACATGAGTCAACATTATTTGTCATGGAAATCACCCTTTGTGGACGTGATTTTCATCCTTTTGATAGTAAACCATGGAACTGCTAGGCAGAAGGCAGGGGCACAAATTGTACCATGTTAACATGATGAAGCCTTACCATGATAGGGAGGCCCTTGTGCTGAGCATTTGCTGTGGATTGCCGGAAGAGTCTGAGGGAGATCTGGTAACTGATCTCCTCAGTGAGGCTTGGGCTGACACCTCAGTGGAAGTGGTAGCAATGTCCCAGCAGCTATCTCCTACCCAGGATCAAGAAATATGAGCAGTATTGCAGGAATTTGGGGACATGTTCACTGGGAAACCAGGGAGCACCCACCTGGGGCAGCACCAGATGAATACAGGATCCCTATTAGGCAGGCCCCTTATAGAGTTCCTGAGAGAGTCAAACAGACTCTGAGGGAGGAGGTGCAGGAGATGTTGGAACTAGGGGTGATTCAAGAGTCCAACAGTCCCTGGGCCTCCCCAGTAGTGCTGGTGTCAAAGAAGGATGGCAGCACCAGGTTCTTTGTGCACTACAGGAAATTTAATAGTCACACAAAGTCAGATGCTTACCCCATCCCTAGGACAGATGAGGCCTTAGAGCAGCTGGATGGGGCTAAGTATCTTACAACCATTGATCTTACCAAGGGTTACTGGCAGGTGCCCTTGACTCCCAGTGCTAGAGAGAAGTCAGCCTTTGTGACTCCTTTTGGCTTGTATGAGTTCACAAAGATGCCTTTTGGGATGAAGAATGCCCCAGCAACTTTCCAGAGGCTGGCAGATCATATCCTAGCAGGAGCAGGAGGGTTTGCTCTTGCTTACCTAGATGATTACAGCCATTCCTGGCAAGAGCACCTTCAACATGTCAGGGAGATGCTGGGCAGACTACAGAGAGCAGGGTTTACCATTAAGTCGAGCAAATGTCAGGTGGGTATGGCAGAGGTCTCCTACCTAGGACACAGAGTGGGGAGTGGTAAGATAAGGCCAGAACCTGCCAAAGTGGAAGCCATTCAGGCATGGCCTGCACCTGTTACAAAAAGCAGGTAAGGGCATTTTTAGGGACAGCAGGTTACTACAGAAAGTTCGTCCCCAGTTATCATACCATAGCTGCTCCCCTCACAGACATGACAAGGAAAAACAGGCCAGATAAGGTAGTATGGACCCCAGCATTTGAGCAGGCATTCCAGAAACTTAAAGAAGCTTTGGGAGGACCCCCTGTGTTAGCCAGTCCAGATTACAGCAAAGAATTTGTTGTGCAGGTGGATGCTTTGAACCATGGGGTGGGGGCTATACTTAGTCAGATTTCTTCAGAGGGGGAAGAGCACCCAGTGGTTTATCTCAGGTGTAGGCTCCAACCCAGGGAGGAATGCTATGCAGCTGTAGAAAAGGAATGTCTGACCATAGTGTGGGCACTGCAGAAACTTCAGCCTTATCTGTATGGAAGGAAATTCACTGTTATGACAGATCACAACCCCCTAACATGGTTAAACAGAGCCAGCCAGCAAAATGCCAAGTTGCTAAGATGGAGCTTCGGATTGCAAGCATATGATATGTCCATACAGCACTGCAGTGGGATTAGCAATGTCAATGCAGATGGGGTCTCAAGACAGTGAATGGGCTAAGGTACACTCCCTCAAGCAGCGTTTCTCAAGGGTCACTTGACAAACTACCTTGAGTTCTCCAGGGGGGGACAGATATGTGAAGATTGGGTGAAGACTGGTGAAGGCTGCCAGCCTAGCCAAATAGAATGTTGGAGATAATTCTGTCATCTGTAAATATTAATGTAAACCACAAGCTTGTTGTCTTAAATGGTAAAAATAGTGTTACATGTGCAACTGAAAAAAATGTAACAACAGTGCACTCTACTGACCAAGTAAAGCATGTTGTGACCCTTTGATGTTAGGAACTCAGAGCCAGTGAGTCTAGAGTGGGGTATCCTGTCTATTCTTTTAAGGCCAGAGTTAATGGCCAGAATTTGCATGCATAAATGTCCTTTATTGCTCTGGTTTCTGCTCAGAGGTGAAGAATGTAAATGTAGTTTCTGTTAGCCTGGGAACCCAGGAAAGTCTGCAGAATGATGTAATGTAACCCAGGGAAGTGTGAAGAATGATATAATGTGAACCAGGAATGTGATTTTAAAAACAAAGAGAATCAGAGAGCATTAAGCATTTTTGTCTTGACCATCCAACTCACCAGCACTGTCTTGCTCTATATGTAAGTTTATCTTAGACTTGTGTTTTCTCTTAAAAATAGCTAGAAACTAGAAAGATTAGAGTAAGTGTTTTTCTGTGATGTCAGAACTGTACTAGTGATTTATTTTAAGTATTTCTCTGTGATCTCTGAACTCTTGACTAGCACTGTGTAGTAAAAAGTATTGTCTTGTGTTTTGACTATTTATTAAATATTTTAAACCCTTTCAACTGTGGCTGTTTTTGTAGAGATAATTTAAGCTCTTTAGAGTACTTGCATGCCTTTGGTAAAATTGTACAAAGCCACTTCAATAGCTTTAGCACTGGGCTATACTACCAATTGGATAATAGTATTGCACAGAAATAAATGGACACCTTTTTAAGGGCTTTTGAGTAGCTGATAAATATTAGTTGGTGGTGGCAGCTGGTACTACCATATAATCTGTGAAAAAGAGGCACAGCTGGAGAACCTGTGCCAGTCTTTCCCAGGAGTGCCTGTGTGGTTGTATAAACTCTTCACAAAGTGTGTGTGTGTGTGTGTGTGTGTGTGTGTGTGTGTGTGTGTGTGTGTGTGTGTGTGTGTGTGTGTGTGTGTGTGTGTGTTTGTGTCAGCTACTTGTGCAGGGACACAAAGCACTCATTGGACAGAGAGAGTGCTGGAGGTTTTAGCTTGCCCACTAAGCTGATATCTGGACCCTATAGCTGTGCCAGTGGGGAGTCTTATTGGGGACATGGAGAGCAAGGGAGCGACCAGCCATGGACTGACTGTGATCTCCGTGTGCTCTTAAGGGAAATTGCACTTTACCGTGTGTATTTATTATCCTTTTTTCCTATATGAGATGCCCCTCACTGGTGTTAGTGGTGAAGATTGAGGCTCCTTGATTGCTGGGCCAGGGCATGGGCATCACAAGGAACATTCCTGAAAATGAGGTACACTTGAGAGGTATCCGAATCAGTGCTGTTCACTGAAGTTATTTTACGAAATAATACAGCAGCAGGAGAGACACTGTAGTAAGACAGTCAACAAGTCAGGATAAAAAAATCAGAATGATTCTTTATTATGTTATTATATGTGAAAGAAGCACAGAGTTCAATAAAGCTTGGATTAGCTTTTGGTGTCCCTCAAAGGGGAGTCAATATATATCAGGTTGTGAAGACATGGTAGACAGTCTCAACTACTTTGCCAAAGATGGCTTGCACCCCCCCCCCCACACACACACACACACAGGCTTTCATATAGCCACCCACATAGTGCCTTTTTAGGCAATGTTAGTTTTCTAATGCTTCCAACATATCTAAATATAATTTTGATAATATTAAAATATTGCAGCTCAATGCTAGGATTCTTAACAGAAAATAAAACTCCACTCCCTACAAGCACTCCTTACCCAAGAAAACAATGGTATATACATCATCACAGAAACCTGGCTCATCTCCATTGAAAGCATTCCTTCAATGCAGGGTTTATATGTCTATTACATGTTCAGGCCCATCACTTCACAGGAAATCACTAAAGATAGTGGTGTTGCCATATTCTTAAAATAATTCATTGCCACACTCATTAGACAAGACAGTCACTTGAAACTTCTCCATGTCCATCTTGCTATTAAGAAAACCCCTTATCAAATCATAGCTAACTGTTGTACCACCTCTATATCCCCATTGGCCCATGCCTCCTACCTAATTAGTATACACATTCCCTATGTATTAAGCCAAACACCATTCTTCTAAGAGACTTCAACTATCCCTCCATAAGCTGGGAGAATTATACATTTTCAAATGATTATGCTCAGATATTTCTGGACTTCATCAATACAAATTTCCTGGAGCAGTTAGTCCCTCCCCAATCAGGGGCAATACAATCATAGAATTGGTCCTTACCGATATGGGCAAGCTTTGCTCCCCACCAAATGTAGCTTCCTCTGTGGTTAAAGCAGACCATAAGCCTTAAGCTTTTCCAATACCTTGCTATTCAGATATCACGTAAAGCCAAATGTACTAAAATTGAATGATGACCTAGCTGAATTAAAAAAAAGCCTTCCATCTTGATGACTCCACCCTTTATACAGAATCCTTAACTGACACAGTCTATGCACATGTAAACAGCTGTATAGATGCACCTGTTCCCCTCAGAAATATATAAAATGTCAAATTAAAAAATAAACCCCAGTGGTGGAACCCAAATATAAATAGGCTCTATAATAAAAGTAAATGGTATCACAGACCCAGAGGACGTAGCCTATCTACTAGTAGACAAGTTTAGTTCAAACATCACCCCTCTCTCCCTTCCAGTATTCTAAGATCACGTGCACACAGCTAAACCCCTTGTCAAATCTCCCAAGAACAAGTTCTCAAGGGCTTTCTATTGCCAAGAACACATCTATGGAACCAGATACCATACCAGGCTGCCTATTATTCAGCCTGAAACATGACTTGTTTCATCCCTAACAGAACCTGTTCAATATCAGTCTCAAAACAGGCTTCATGCAAGATGGATGGAGAACAGCAACAGTCATTCATTTTCACACAGGTGGGGCTTCAATGGACCTGGGTAACTATAGACCCATTAGCCTGACCAGTCTCATCTGTAAGGCTATGGAAAGGAAAAATATGGAATTAATAATTAAGAATACCTATGTAACCTACAGACTCTTGTCCCAACCCAGTTTGAATTTATCTAGGCCAGGTCCTGCTCACTTAACTTTAGATTATATCTTTGAAAATGTTACTAAAGCAATGAGAAAGAGGAAAACAGTACATACTGTATATTCAGACCTAACAAAGGTGTGCAACACCATGACACACTCAGTATCATAGATGAACTCTAAATATCAATCCCCATGTTACTTGTTGGATAGCAAACAGACTCAAAAACAGAACCCAGGAAGTTAGGGTGGCTGGATCTACCTTCGCCAAAAGATGTGTTAGTAGTGGTGTACCTCAGGTTTCAGTCCTTGGACCTCTCTTCTTTGGTATTTACTTACTTTATTGGAGGTCAAAGCTTATGTTAAGGATTTGAGGTTAACTAAGCTTGCAGATGACTGCAAACTTGATGCCATCATACTCCCCAGATGACAATAAGATCCAAAAAGAAGGCCTGTCCTGAACAAATAACTGGTGTCAAAAACATGGACTAAAATTAAATGCAAGAAGTGTATGCTTTACTCCCCTTGTGTATACTGTATTGACCACACACCCCAAAATTGACCCGATAGTTAGGGATCTGGGAACCTATGGTAACAATGAATTGTCCTTTGATTACCATGTGTAAGGAAGTCCTTTTTCATAACACAGCATATACATAAATGTACTGCATCCATATCCAGGGATGTCATGGAGAATAATGTCCTTTCAATATGTACCTGTCCAAACAGTTGTCAAAACTGGAATGACCACAATACTTTCTCACAAAAAAAAAAAACAAGGACCTAAATTGTAAAAGCTATGCAGATCATCTCAAAGCCTTGTCTTTATTCTCAGTATCATACAGGCTACTGAGAGACAACCTCTTTCTTACATATAGAGCTTCAACAGACTATATTCTGTCAGACCAATTACACATACAAAAGTCCAGTGTTATCATAAACACCCACTCAAGGGATCTTAATCTATAAATTGGCTATGTTGGTGACATAAGTTGTAGCCAAGAAAATATTGCTTCTATGGAACAGTGTCCCACTCCACATAAAACAAAGTACCTCTCTTACTCTATTCAAAAGTAATTTGGATAAATGGATTGGTAACCACAAATTCAACCCCAGTTTAGCACCTCTGTCCCTCATGGATAGGGGAAGCATATAAATGTCCTAACATATCTTTGTCTGGCCCATCTCTGGGTCATTTGTATGCAAAATATAAGGGCTAAAACTACCATGGGAATGTAAGGCTGGGCTTATTAAGATCTTCACAGATCAATAGCCTAGTAAGTACCAAAGAACCTATGAATCTATAAAGAAAAATCAAACAATATATCAATATCTATTCCTCATGGATTTAAGTGGTTAATTATTCTTCTGGATATGGATTTTCAGCATGATCCAGCTCCTGAAGGATATTACAATAAATAGTACAGTTAAGTAAGTTGTACTTACCAATAGCATTAGATGTTCAAATTCCTCACTGCTGTAGTAGTCTTTAGACTATATGGGTTGTGTCTTGACTAGGATACAATAAACAGACAGCTTCCAAAAGCTCTGAATCCCTCCCACATCTTCACTCTGACTGCTGATTGGTCAGCCCAGAGGAGGAAAAATCAGCAGCCAAAGTGGAACATCTCCAGGACGTCTTGCCCAAAAAGTTAAGAAGTAGTGTACTCATCCTGAACTACAGAAACAAGAAAAACAACCAAATCTATTTTCCAACAATAACTATATACAATAATAGGAAATGGAGAGCAGGTGGAGCTATTGCCGCAGTGGAGGATTTGAAGAGCTATTGTTATTGGTAAGTGCAACTTATACAACTGTACTATGTACTTCAATCCCTTTGCTGCAGTGGCCTTTACATTTTATGGGTTGATTATCAAAGCCTATCCAACCTGGGAGGAGAAAGAATATAGACCCCGGAGACCCTGGAGAATGATGCTAGTTAAGTAAGACCTGACTCTAGAAAAATAATACAGTTTGTAATGCCTTGTAATGTATATGCACAAGAGCATGTAGCTGTTTCTAGAATGCTTTTAGAGTCCACCCTTTTCCAATATTTCATCAAAAAGGTAAAGGTCATGGTAGGATGAGCCATGATACTGCCTGGAACTGTTTTAGCATGATTAGCATTACAAAAGGCAATAACAAAGAACAACCATTTGGAAATAGACTGTCTTGATATGGGTTGTTCTTTCTTTGTTCCAACATAAGAAATAAATAGCTGATTAGCTTTTCTAAAGGACTTGGTTTTACCAGGAAAGTACCTCAGCTGCCTATAAACACCTAGAGTAAGTAGAATCCTTTTTTTCCTGGTTCTGAGGTCTGGATAGAACACTGGAGATTGGTGGCTTGATCCAAAATGAACTCTGAAACTACCTTGGGAATGAATCAGGGATTTGTTCTTAATAACACCCTATTCCTATGGAAGACCAGATAGGGTTCACCCACCATGAGAGCTTGCAACTCAGGGTAGCAAACATCTGAGATGTACCAACCACTCCCTTATTGAAGTTGTCAACATAATATAAGAGAAGCTGACACAAAAATACAAGAAGAACCTTAACTTCATAGATTCCAACACCATATGCAAGGAAATAGAGAAACAGGTTTACACAGAAAACAGAGCGAATGATATTAAAACCACATTCTCTTCACTTTTATGTGAGACTCTTGGAAGTGCATTAATAAAACTATTTTGTGATGAGGTAAACTGAAATTTTAATGACACTTTCTTTTAAACCTCAGGATTATAAAACAGCTATCAGAAAAGGGAAAATAGACTGTTGTCACTGTAACCTGTAGTATCAGCTGCAAAACAAAACAAAAATGGAAGGAAAATTTATTTAAATAATTACCTACTTAAAATATTACTCATTGTACCTTTAAGACAGATGTGACAGAAAATGAACTGGCTAGATGATATAAGGCCAGTAAAATATATAGACTTTTTTAACTGAAACGTCAAGAAGATCAATAGACTATATTTAAATCTTATAAGAAAAAGATGATTTAATTGATCAGATGAGCAAAATATAAATGGCTAGTGTTAAATATGAGTTACTTCAGACAATTATTACCTAATGTAATTTTATTGCAACAAACCATCACAGTTAGATGACATAACTTTAAAGTGTTAAGAAAAATTGAAGACAGCATATTTTCTTTGGGCTCTGTAGTTATCCAGGTAGAACAGTGATATATGTTTCTAAATCGTGGTATGTGAATCATAGAAAAATTGTATTAAATTTAATTTTTTATTTTTTTTTTATTTAATTTATCATTTGTTGACCGGGAAAGTCAGACTAAGTTCCACAGAGCCTGTTTTCAGTGAAGGCCCGGGGAGAAATGCTCCAGATTCATGTCTTTGGAAAATGAAAGAAGGCAAAGAAAAAGTGACATTAGAAAAGTAGACAATAAATGAAGGGTGGGTAATATCTAGAAGTTTAGTACAAAATATTAATACTATGAGCTGTTAATAAGCTTTATCCTTAATTTCAGGTGTTCATTAATTCATTAATTTATTCATTCATTCCTGGATTGCCTGCTTAAACCAGTTCAGTGTTGCATGGGAGCTGGAGATTGTTCTAGCATTCACTGGGTGAAAGGCAAAGGAACTAACCCTGAAATTGGTATCTATCACACACACACACACACACACACACACACACACACACACACACACACACACACACACACACATACACGCACACGCATGCACACACACACACACACACACACACACACACACACACACACACACACACACACACACACACACACACATACCTAGAGGCAAAATATAGGCATGCCATTTCACCTATAACACATCTTTTGGATGGGGGTGCCCTTTAATCTCCACTTATAAACTGTAAACCTCAATGCTCCTCATTTAATCATAAAGTTCTACTAGGTTGTCCCTGAGAAAAAGCATTTCTGCCTATAGGGTTTGGTTGTTTAACAAATGAATGAAAATATTTATGGAGTCAGTAATAACAAAGACAAGTATCAACAATTTAAGGTATATTGTAATTTGTTGTATAATGACCAGAAACTAATACAGTTTGGAAATTTGATTCATAATGTAATAAAATATATATGGTGCATGGAGCAGTTGCAGAGAAATATATCATGATATGTAAAAAAGGTTGATATACATATAATAAAACACAGAATGAAATGTTGAAAATCAGTAATACTAACTTCTTAGCAGCTGGTGGCAAGCAGATATAATATTGCTTATGGTTTTGCAAAGACTTAATAAAAGCAGCAGATGTCTGGGTGCTATTTTCTGACTAGACTGTGTTAGCATTTAAAATGCAATATAATCAGCAAAGCTAAGAAAAGCACATCATTAGAAATAAATGTGATTAGCAGACATCTGCTTAAATTAAGATATTTAGACAGTTAAAAGTTATTTTGTTCCGGGAATAGGTCACAAGAACAAGGCTGTAGCAGTTATGTTATTTTCTACGAACATTTTACAGCAGAAGTTTTAAAACATGAAATTTTGCTAAAGAAAAAAACTATCTTATTTTAGTTTTCAAAATGCTGCGAAGATAGCAGAACTGCAACTCTTGCCTTAGATATCTCTTAACAGTTAAAGTTTTTATGGCAGTTGGGGACCACAAAGGAAACTATGACTACCAAACAGTTAATTCCATTCATGCTCCAGTTACCCACCTTATCCACAATGGAGCCAGAGTTTATGCTAGAGCTCAATGAGTACAAGGCAGAGAATCTAATCCTGGGTAGGAAGAATCACAAAATGCTCACACAAAATATTTGTTCACACTTGCAGGATTGTTTATTCACCTTCTCTACATCTTTGGGAATCAACCAAATGAAGACAGACAGTAGCTACTAGTACCAGATTAAGTCATTAGCACTGCATATTCTACTGGATCCGAATTTTTAGCCTCCATCTTCAAGCACAATGCAATATTAGAAGAAAACCAACAATTCTGAGGTGGTCCTGTAGGCAAAGTAAGCACCGCTTTTAGCATGAACTTGCACAGCAGCACAATTGTATAGTTGTGTAAGTCTTATAACAGCAGACTAACTGTAATACACAGATATAGTATTTCAAACAGCTATAACACTACTTTTATAAGGATTGTACCAGCTAATTGCATGAATAACAGCTAATACAATACATTTAGTATAGATCAGTAAATCACACAGTCCTGTGGAACAACGCAATGGCCAAAATATACCAATTTGTAATTAATAATGAACTTTTTTTATTTTTATTTTTATTCTTTGATTTTAAATTTAGTAACTGAATAATCAAAGAGTGATTATTGGTTAATTACTGGTCTATTTAAAGCGTGTGTTAAGTTTGAGTGTCAGTTCTGAGGAAGTCTTGTTGACAAAAGCGTTTAACTCTGACATTCTTTTGGTGAATAAAGTGCAGTTGTGGATTTTACCCCAGCTGATTTATTTTTGCCTTTGCATTGTTCCACAGGACTGTGTGATTTATTGGTGTGTTTTTGTTCCTGTTACCAGTTTGGTTTTGGTAGTACAGATCAGTGGAAGACTGTGATAGCTGAAAACATACATTTTATGTTTATTCATAATAGTAAGGAGACTAGTTTTGAGAGAGATTATGTCTGAGAATAATCAATTCAACCTAGTTATTTGTAGACAGTCAGTATTCTGCATCCAAGGAATGCAATTTTAGAGTAAATTAATGTAATTAGTTATAGGAGAGTTCTTTCACAAAATTATATGTTCGTGTTTACTAACAAGGACAAAGTGTGGAAATGAAATACATTATGGTGACACACCATAACAGAAAGTGGCAGTTCATGTACCATAGCAGAATGTGGCAGTTCATATTTTACTTATGGTGGGGAACACTGACTCGTCAGCCAACACCTCCTCATCATTGGTAAAACATGAATTACCCACACTCTGCTATGGTGTATCATTATTATACAAAGTAAATTTTTATTTTGGCTTTTATAGTTTATTAATTCAATTTTGTAATCATTTTAGTGGTAAATGTAAACATTCTTCCATGAAAAAATACTCTTTTCCTCAGTTTAATAACAGCTGACTATATGTATTTGCTTATAACTGAATAACTTTAATTACTTGCAGCTTATTTCATGCACATTTCTGTCGTTATCTCTCCTAGAACCATGCCCAGTGATCATACTTTCTTTTACTGCTGCTCATTCCTTTTTGCTTTTTATAATGCAAACTTTTTTTTTTTGCCTGCAACTTATCCCCCAGATGAAATATTTGAAGATTTTGGTCAGGTATAATGATGCAACTATTAGCATTCCTGCCTCACAATGCTTGGTTCTCAGGTTTAGTTACCACCATACCTCGCAACCTTTTATCACAAGAAATCATCTCAAAGCCAAAATGAATGGTGATACAAAGGCCCAAAATCAGGGGCATGTTTTAAATACTGCTCTTATAAACTTAGAAAGTTGCAGAGTAACAGATTTTTCTTTTTTGTAATTTCTCCAAATCTTTCGGGTTTCTAATACCATGACAGGAATGGACTCCATTCCTAAGTCAAGGTACGATTAAATTAAATTAGTATTGTTTTAATCTTTGATGTCAGCCAGTAGTGCTCTTCCCAGCACCTACAATGTGCCCAGTAATGACTCCTTCTGCGTTCATATGGAGTTACATGTATTGGTAACATATCTAAATAAAACCTATTGCTTCTACTACTATTGGAACTATCTGGGTATCTTTCTTCCACATTGCTCTCGTTTCTGCCTGCAAATCCTGTTATTTTATGAAGTTGTGTCTCTCTGTACACAAGACACTGTAGCACTGGGTGTGGCAATTTCAATGATCAATTTTATTTATTTATTTACATTTGTTGACTAGGGCAGCCACGATGGTGCAGCGGTTAGCATTGCTGCCTCACAGCAAGAGGTTCTCTGGTTCAATCCTTGGCTGGGGTGCCTTCTGTGTGGAGTCTGCATGTCCTCCCTGTGGTTGCGTGGGTTTCCTCCAGGAGCTCCGGTGTCCTCCCACATCCCAAAGACATGCTGTAGGTGGATTGGATACTCTAAATTAGCCCTAGGTGTGAATGTGTGCCTTCAGTGGAAGGTTGGGCATCGGGCTGGTAACTCGACACTGTAAAACTCCACTGCCAACCATAACCGGACAGGTGATCCGCTGTGGCGACCCCTAACCGGGTAAAGCCGAAAGAAGAAGAATAATTTACATTTGTTGACTGGGAGTGTCCGATTGGACATAGGTCCATTTTCAGTGGAGGCCCGAGGAGAAAAGCTCCACAGGTAAATAAACAGACAGTAGTTACATTGGATTTACATAGCAATTAACAATTTGATTAACATAGCAATTAATTACAAACATATTTACAGATGAAGAACATAGTACATCAGTAGACAACTAGAATCTTTAACTGCGAAGTACATAACAAACATTAACAATTGTAACAATAAGAAGTTCCTGCTGTATAATAAGTACTAGGCTTATGAGCATCCGAGCTTGCTATAATCAGGGTAGTTAGTGGGGAGGAAAGAAAGGTATTGGTTGGATGGGGTGGGTGATATTAGAGTGGGAGTTGCAAGGGCATAGCCAGCATGTTTTTAGATGCACATTTAGTAACGTTTTGAAGTGGGTGCACGATGGTACGGTGGTAATTGTGGGTGGGAGGGAGTTCCATAATTTGGCTATGGCGCAAGAGAATCGTGCTTCACCAACAAAGTTATTGGCTTTAGTGATCTGCAAGTGATTTTTGTTGCTGGATCTTAGTGGTCTGGTGTTGCGATAGGGTTGGAGTAGATTTTGGAGGGATGGGACATTTAGTGGATGGTTTACTAGTTTGTGAGCGAGTGAGAGTTCAAACCATTGAAGGAGGTGAGGGAGTTCAAGCCAGCCCAGTTCAGCAAGTGAGAGAGAGTGGTGACTACAGTAGGATGCCCCTGTGGCGAATTTGGCGAATTTGGTGATTTTGTTGTAGCAGGTCTCTAGCTTGTTTAGATTGTATTGCCTTAGGTTGGTATATATTGGAGAGGCATAAAGTAGGGTGGAGATAAGGTGGGAATTTGCTACTGAAATCTATGCTGCTTTGGTGAGAAGTTGGTTATTTCTGTATAATGCTCCTAGTTTTTTGTGGACTTTTTTTATGGTCATGGATATGTGCATGTCAAATTTTAGTTTATTGTCTATTTCCACTCCTAGCAATTTGGTGTGTTCTGTTGGGTGCATAGTGGTGTTGTCTTTTGTTGTGATGTTAAAGTGAGAGTTGTTTTGAATATGCTTGGTGGGTTGGAAGATGAGTAGTTTAGTTTTGTTTGGGTTGAGTATTAATTGGGCATCGGATAACCAAGTTTCAACAGAGGAAAAGGCTTCCTGTGTGACTTTTTGCAGTTTGGACAGGGACTGGGCTGAGTAGATGATGGTTGAGTCATCTGCGTATTTTATGAGTGTGCCATGTTTGGTGGCAGAGGCTAGATTATTGTTGAAAACAGAGAAGAGTAGGGGTCCAAGGATGGATCCTTGGGAACCCCTATAGAGACAAGTAGTTGGGGAGATATGTCATTCTGCCATACAATGGATTGTTGGCAGTCAGACAGGTAACTCTGAAACCAGTTGGTGAACTGATTGAGAGAAGGATAGGTTATTGAGAACAGAGATGAGTTGTTTGTGTGGGACCATGTCAAATGCTTTAGATAGGTCTAGGAAAGTAGCAGAGGAGAGATAGCCATTGTTTTTATGCTGAAGGATAGTGTTAGTAAAGGAGACTAAGGCAGTGGTGGTGCTATGGTTTGGTCAGAAACCATGCTGACTATTGGAATGAAGGTTGTTATTAAGGAGGTAGTCTGAGACCTGATTGTGAATGCATCTCTCTAGTATTTTGGAGAGTGGAGATAGAATAGCTATGGGGCAGTAATTAGTTAGTTCTGTGAAGGGGCCGCCTTTGTGGAGGGGAATTATATGTGATACTTTCCACAGTGTGGGAACATAACTTTCTGACAGAGATCAGTTAATCAAGATGGATACTGGGTAGGCCAGAGCATCAGCTGCGATTTGTAGGTATTCACTTGGGAGGTTGTCTGCTACTAATTTGGTGGGCTTAAGTTTAGTTAAGAGTTTTTTTATGTTGGAGGTAGGTACAGGAGAAAAAAAGAAGGCAGTGGGGAGATTACTAGTTGAAGGTGTGGGTTGGAGGGGAGGGGGGTTGTGTTGTTTAGCTAGTGATAGTATGGTTTGTGTGAAGAGTGTGTTGAATGAGGTAGCAATATTTTCGGAGGAGTGAGGGATGTTAGGAGGAGAGGTACTGACTTAACCTGGATGGAGGATGGAGTTTATGGAGGACCAGAATTGTTTGGGGCTGTGTTGGGAGGAGTCTAGGCAGACTGGTAGTATTGGAATTTGTCTGTTTTATTAGCTTTTTGAGTCTATTGCATAGTTCTAGGAATTTCTGTCTAGTTGAGGGGGTTTTGATTTTGCACCAGTGCTCCCAAGCTTTATCCCTGTTTTTCATTTCTGACTTAGTGGTTTTTTTGTAGCCATGGGGAGGGTTGTGCTTTGGTTCTGGAAAGTCTTATGGGGGCATGGTAATTAAGGATGCTCAGGAAGGTAGTATTAAAAAATTCAACTGCGTCATCAAGACTGAGGTACTTTAGAGGATGCCAGTTACATTGTTTGAGGGATGAAATGAATGTGAGTGGGTTAAAGTTTAGTTTTTTATGTATTTGACGGTAGATGACAGGTTTAGCTTGGTATAGGTATTTTTTGAGTAGGAATGTTGGGGAGTGATCACTGAGGCTATCTGATAAGCAGCCTGTTATATATGACTGGGGGCTCTTACTGACTAGTATCCAATCCAGGGTAGTGTGCTTGCTGGAGTTTTTATTTATCCTGGTTGGCGACTGGACTAATTGGGTGAAGCCATGAAGATTTACATGATAGGTTGGATGGTTGCCAGAACAGGATTGCCAGTCAATACTGAAATCACCTAAAATTATAGTTTCTTGGGGGAGATAGTGGGTAGACCAGCTGAGGAGGTTTTCTAGTGGAGGGATGTTTTGGTCACGTGGGAAGTAACATCCAATTATGTTGATGGTTTTGTTTTGGTTTATTTTGAGGTTGGTATATATTATTTCTTAATTGCCTATTTGTGGAGCTGATGATTTTAAGATCTGGATGTTTAGATGCTGTTTAAATATTATAGCTACACCACCTCCTTTCTTGTTTAGCCGGTCTATTCTTAGTATGCTGTAACCGGTAGGGAGGATTTGCTCACCGGTAATGTGAGGTTTTAGTCAGGTTTCTGTCAGGATAACTATATCTGGGGAGTACAAGTCTATGGTGGTATGGAGTTCATGGACTTTGTTAATATACTTCTAATATTTAGGCTTAGTAGAAGGAAGTCACTTGGCTTTCTATTGGCTGTAATATGGGAGAAGTTGTCATTTCTAGTCTGATTATGAGGATTGGGGTTGGAGATGGTAGGGCCAGGGTTGGGGTGGATGTCTCCACTTAGGGCTAGTTTTGATATGCATGAGGTTATTAGTTTTCTCAGTTTTTGAATGCGTTTATTAGGGAAACTTTATGATTGTGCTCTGTGGGTAGTAGGTATGGTGGGTGGGTTACTATATTAAGTTGTAGGGATGCTTTATGTTTGAGTAATATAGTTGGTAGAATATGCAGGGGGTGCATAGGGATGGTTCTTGAGTTGGTGGGAGGGGAGCTGAGTGAGGGTGAGACATGAGTGGTGGTGTGAGTAGTAGTACAGTGGTAGTGGTTGACTGGGGGAATGATGGAGTTTTGGTAGGATGTAAGATATGCAAGGAGAGTGCATGCAGTGAGCATAGGTAAGGTATGCTTGTACGTGTTAGCTGAGGAGGAGTGATAATAGTGGGAAGGTTGGGGAGGTAGTGTTGGGTTTAGTGCTGTGGTTGGCTATTGGGAAGGTGGGAGGGGTTTGTGAGTGTAATAAAGGTAGGACCACTGGGGGTGGGAGGGAATAGGGGACAGGGTGGAGAGCGAAGTGGGTAGAGACCCTGTTAGTTGCTCTTATGAGGGGGCTGGAAACAATCAGGTAACAGAGTAAACTGATAAATGAACATATGATAGTGAATGTGGAGACTCAGGTAGGTACCCTGTATTTCCAAAACTATCAGTTAGCTGTGCCCCATTTCAGGCAGTTTTAACAAGTTCTATGGCAGAGCCGAGCATGAGGTGTTCAAAGGGTGATTGTAGTTTTAAAAATGGTGCCTGCCACAGGTGATATTTATTAACTTTGGAATTGGCTTAAGGTAATAAACAGTCAATCTTACTTTTGTCTTCTTTTCTTGGACCACTAAACCCAGTTTTCTAGCATCTATCTTTTGAACTGTCCCCAGTGCAAGTCTTGCAATATTATTATGCCTTTCAGTATACAGTCCTTCTCCCATTAGTATGTCACAACCAGCAATGAGGTGTGCAGCTGTTTCCAATTCTGTTATACAAAACCTACATTTGTTTCTCCCACATGTTCAATGAACTTTGTAAACCAATGTACATGTAGCCCACTATCTTATGCCACTAATATTAACCTTTCATCTCTTGATTTGAATTTGCCTCTCCTTAACCATTCCTGCATTTGTTCCTGAGCAATATGAGGTTTTTCCAGAAGTTTTCTATATTTACAACTATATTTATGCATTTTCCACATTTCTTGCCTTCTCATCTGGTCCTGAGCCTTACATTCATTCTTTTCTTTTTTAGCACATTCAGTTGCTGCCTGATTTCTATCTACTTGTGGTTTGATTTCCATTCCTGCTTGACACTGATCTGTTCTCTGTTAGCCTAAGCAGGGAAGTCATCTTAGATTTATTATCCTCGTGTTTTAAAACTTTCACTACATTTGGGTCTTGTGAGGTCAACAGATATGTGTGGAGTCCTACGATTGCAGATCTATACATGTAATCAGTTTCAAGGAGGCCCATCCTTCCTTCAGAATGGGGAATATATAATCTTGGTATACATTGATTTTTATAAATCATTTGGTGAGCATGAAGTATCCTTCTTGTTTTCCTGTCTAATCTATCCAACACGTTTTAGGGCCAGTCAATCACTCCAAAATTGTAAGTTAGGATAAGAAGAGCAAATTGGTTTATAGCTTAGATTTTGTTCCTAGATATCAATGCTATTTTCAGGATTAATTTAAGTCTTCCAAAGTATTCCTTACTACATTTTATTCACATTTGTTCATGTTTTATTGCAATCCTTCATTAATTTCCAAAAATGTATACACTCCCTCTTGCTCAAGTTATTTTATATCACATTCTTGTCCCAAATTGGTTTTATTAGTGCTGCAGTTTTCCTGCTTTAAAGGTTGCTTTTGCACATTTATCAAGACCAAATGACATTCTTATATCATCTGAAAAAGTTTTAACCACTTGCAGTTGTACTTTCAGTTCCTCATCTGATGAGCTATACAGTTTAAATCATCAAGAAAGAGATGATTTCTTCTGGTATGCACTTTAAGATGGATATGAAGTCTGAAAATCAAATGTCTGAATTGCCAGAAGACCACAAATTTTATGAGGAACAGGGAAAAATATGAGAAAGAAAATCTGGACAGTTGAGATATAGAGTCCCCATCTGGGTTGCCTTATGTGCAGATTCTGTATGCTCTCCCTGTGTCTATATGAATATTCGCTGACACTCCAGCTTATTGCCACCTTCAAGGGACTTGGCTATGGTGATAGGAAATAGGCAGTCCCCTAATTTGTCCATAGGCAGGTGTGTGTGTGTGTGTGTGTGTGTGTGTTTGTGTGTGTGTGTGTGTGTGTGTGTGTGTGTGTGTGTGTGTGTGTGTGTGTGTGTGTGTGTGTGTGTGTCAGAAACTTTAATGGACTGGTGTCCTATTCATGAGTGATTATATTCCTTATGTTGTACTGAAATAGACTGTAACATCCCACATGACTCTGAATAGGGGAACGTGGACTCTGCAAAATGAATGAATGGATGTCTTATTTTTATATGCAGATTTAAAAAAAAACAATCTGCAGAGCTGCAGAGAGTGCCCTCTTTGACACTGATAGTATATTTATTCATTCTCATCTGTAAAACAATAGCTTTATCAGCATGAACTGAACCAAGAAGATAGCATCTGGATCCAGAAAGTCAGTTTATCATGTAGTAGCAGAATATATGCAATATCTAATCCTTTAGAAGGCAGATTCACCTTGCCATTCAGCTGAGTGAACCATCTCAGGCTTTTTGACTTCTTTCACAACCCAGATTCAATTAACTAGTTTCTTGGTTATGTACTGGATGAAGTGGTCAACATATAGTGCTACTAACTGTAAGTAGTCTAGTAATAAACTGTCTGTTCTAGGGAGACTTTATAATGTGCACTTCCAAAGAAATGTGACTATATAGTTGTGATATTTAAAACAATAAACGGGCACGATACACAGCATCATATTAGAAACCACACTAGAAAAGGAGATGTTCCTATTTATATTGAAGACTACCTGTTATTATAAACTCAGGCCATTGTGGGTAATTGTGAAATTCTGTATGAAATTTTAAGTATTATTGTCATAAATACACACTTGCTTTGAAAACTAGTTATTCTCCCATTTTAGATACAAAGGTAAGGAACTTTTGATTTGAAATAATTTATATAAATATCCTCCTTTTTTACAAAATTATGGAACTCTTCATTTAGAAAAAAATCAAGCACTGATTTGTTGAAAGTGACACCCCTAACCCATCTGCAAAATGGGAAAAAGGGGTTGAGGATGGATGGATGGATGGATGGATGGATGGATGGATTATATTTTAGCAAGCATTGTGCAGACTGTAACCTGTATCCAAATAACAATGGGTATGGACAGACCTTCAGAGGTTTTGTCTCTAATAATAACTTGCAAAAGAATGTTGACATCCCTATCATAAGAAGGAATATTCTTGACATAATTCTTCACGTAATCCTAACAAATACAGTTATTGTTTACCTTTTGATCACTGACAATGTGAATTGATTCAATTAGACCATTTTCACTCATGATCTGAAAATAATTGATTTGTAGTATAGCAGAAAAGGTTAAGGTTAGGATCTGCTAATGAGCTCAAACAATAGTCCTGGGTTTATTTTCTCTCAACCTCCAAAAGGAAAATTGTTTAGCTGTGTGGAAGTCATTTAACCAAACAATGCTCATGAATTCACCTTGAAAGGTCCCTCATACCTAGTTGGCTTACATAACTAACAAAGTCCAAGGGCCTTATATAAGATGTGATATTCTTCTGTTAAAATATATATATTAATAAAAAGAAAAGGAATGAGGAGTAGATCAGCACCTTCAAAAAACTGAAATAAATGATCATAATGTATAGACAAAAAGCTCTTTTACAAATGAATTCAACATGCAAGTACAATTATATAAAAAAGATATACAATACATGCCTAGATTAATGCCATCAAAGTTTTTCAAGAGCCAAGAGTCCTAGATGATGTCATTTACTCTGAACCTTCAAATCATCTCTAGGATCACCTACCTAGCGGATACATTCTCCATGAATTGTCCTCAGTAATGTTCAGGAGCTTGCATTTCTTATATTAAAACCAGGTTACCATATATCTGCATGAGTTCTGCTACCTTTGATGAATGCTGCTTTGGTCAACATCTGCTTAGTCAACAATATTTGGTTGACTAAACAGACGGTCAACATCTGTCAACAAATGTAGCAGATCAGACTTTACCTTTGAAGTGTCCAGGGTTTTGCAGAATGTCCAGATTTTTGCCATTTATTTTTGGTCTTTTCCTTTAGTTTGTTAAGAACAATATTTAAAAATTGTGTCTACATTTTAGACTCGTATCTTCCATTATTTATGGTTTTGCCCAGACATCTGGCTCTAACAGGTTGAGAGGAATGGATCAGACAATTCTTAGGGCTGGCGAATTTGCATGTTCTCCAAGAATTGTGCAATCTCTGGGTTAGTATATATAATTAACAGGGAGGCTAACCCCCTGTAAAAAAATGTTTTATTTTGTTTTCTGTTTTTTCAGTTTTTGCATGCACCCAGATTTTTGCATGGGTTGACATTATGAATTTCGATATTAGTGCTGTTTGGCAAACTTTAAAAAATCCATCTGCATACCCTCCAGGCCACAGCAGGTGCAATGGGAAATATCTGCCTCTGCCATGATGGCTACACTACACTTGCTGCAGTTAGTAAAAGGTTCATGTAACTCTACAACCATGGACTGATATCTGTAATGAATATGTTAAAGAGTTCTGGCATTAGCCCCATGCAATAGTTCCTATACCAACTGCAAACATTTACCTAGAGTTTTCTCATTTCCTGCACTCAATTTTCAATTGCTTAGCAAGTTTCTCAAACAAATTACCATTTTTGTCTTACAGCCACATACATTAATTACTTCACCAAGCTCGTGTATGGCTTCATGTCAAAGTTATGTTAAAGTTCAAATGTATACCACATTTACTGAATTCTCTCTGCCCACCTCACTTCTGATACATTCATGAAGTTGTATCAGACTAAACTAGAAGGTTCTCAGCTTTAGAGAGCTATAATGTCACATACATGCAACATAATTAGCATTTAAAAAGTTCACCACCTTGTTCAAAAAAGATTTGCACAACCTTCCATCGTATGAACGTGACAAAAGACATAAATTGATCTGGCTCCTTTCTAAATCTGTATGAGAATAAGTTATGCCCATCAACAAGTCCTGTAAAGCCACTCCTGTTTCTAAGAAGAGGCTAAGCAGATAAGACAATGGTTCACCAATCACAACTACCAAACTTCTTGGCACTAGGAGAAAAAACTTGCTCATTTCCTGTTTTACATCATTAATATCCCATGAGTTCCTTGTCTACTGTTCCCTGGTCACTTTCATATTTCTCTTACCTTTCCAAGAAGATATGCTTGGGTTTTAGTTCATTCGAAAAAAGATCTCTTATTCATTATTTTTTAATGCTCTGCATCCTCCTTCATCTAATATCCTATTCATCCAAACATTTCCAGTAACATATGTTTAATCAAGTTCTCCAGAGTTTCCTAGTATATTCAGATGATTTTTTAAGACAATTCTGCACATGTTTTACTGTTCTAGTCACCTCCTTTTCCAATACTGTCTTTGCCTAATTGAAACATTTTGCTTCCCCTCTCCCAGGTTTCATGGAGGCTTCCCCCTTCCACAAATCAAGTTTAAGAGACCTACTTAGATTTGTATTATCCATTAATTCATTTATTTTCCAAGCTGTTGCTAAATCTAATTCAGGGGTGGAAGAGCCAAAGACTATAAATGGACCCAAGACAAAGAAATTAATTTTGGAGAAGATGCCAGACTACTGTCAAATGCACATACTCAGACTTGCTCACAAACAGCAAATACAACTACAATCAGTTTGGATGACTTGACATTCACCTATGGTATATCTTTGGAATGTGACACGACACTGGAGTACATAAACACAGGGTGGTCATACAGACTATACACAGAAGGCACAAATGCAAAGAAAGACAGAATTTGAGAAAGAGGTACTGGGAGGCATAAGGATATCACCAACACTGAATCAGTTCATAGATGTAATTTATTTATTCACTCATTAATCTATATTAATTGAACAGACAGCAGGTAAATATACCAGCTTTTAAGTATAAACAAAAGGAATGTGAACATTCTGAAAAATTTTAAAGGTTCATAGAAGTGCTGTCAGTGCAACATTTTGAAATAGAACTGCACTTAGCATACGAAATTGTTTTAGAACGCAGTTAAGTAAATGATATGGGGCATATGTTAAAATTTTGAATTTCTAGTGTTTTTGCCATTTTGTTGCATAACAAGTACAATTGAATGCCTTCTATAAACTGGAAGCTCAGTCTGGCAGCAGATAAGGACTGTTTCTTCAACATAACATTTCCCTACATATCAGATTATCTATACAAAATCCTTTTCCTGACAGGCTTACACATGAATTTCCTTATGCCTTCCCTAAGTATTATTGATTCCACATTGAATATATCCAGTTTCATCTGACCTCAGAAATCAACCAGACTTCTACCGTGTTATTACCCGAAAGGCATACCATTTAAGAGTAATATGTGCTTTTGTCTTTTGTGTGCACATCTGCAAATGAAAATAAAGTCTGCCCATGCAGATTGTGCATGTCAAGGATATCAAGGTTGGAAGCTTTCAAGGACAGTTTAAAATGATCTAAGCCTTCTTGTAGACTGTTCAAGGATATTCCTGGTTGTTGCACTTTGTTTCCTCCACCCCGTGTAGATAACTACCACAGAGGATGAACTGATTTGATAGTTACAGAAAATGACTCAGAAGAACGATCAACCTCGAACAGTGCAAATGTAAATAGGGTTGCCAAAACAATGTATTCCTAAGTTATACTTTGTAGCACTGCAAAGCATGGGCTAGTAATAAGTACAAAACAGATTTTAATTTTAATGTAATGTACACATTTGTGAAATGAATGAGGAGACTGGTCCTCAAACCCTTTTCTGCCATGACACAGGTCACAAGGGCAAGAATGAATGCAAAATAATAGAGTAATTTACAGAAGTCAATCATCCAGCAGATTTTCCAGAGATGATAGAAACCAGAATCCTAGCAAAAATCCATTTAGACATGGGGAAAACATGCAAACAGTGCAAAGACAAAGACTTTTTTGTCATGGTTCAGCACCAGGTAATGGCACTGTGAGACAACTCTCTTAACCACTGAGCCAGCTTGCTGCCTAAGATATACAGATAGTGTGTTGCCATTTTAACAGTCCAGCAGCAGCTGGCCATATATGCTGCACTGTGATCTACCCTTTTGGTTGGGGCAAAAAAGTACAGCAATCACAATATAAGAAGGAAATCTGCTTCTCCCAGTCACATACATTAAATAAAATAATACACAAAGAGAAATTACTAATCCTTGTAATCTAAGGTTACCAGGGAGTAAACTGGAAGGAAGATAGTCTGAACTGTATGTTTATGTGTTGATGACAAATGAAGACTTCAACATTCTTGTTATTAAGAATTTAAAAGCATAACACAGTAGAAACATGGGTACACAATCTCCTAGAAAATGTTAATAGTTAGCTATCAGTTTGGGTAAAACAGAATGATAAGACCTAGATTCCAGGATGTGAAACACTAGACTGGATGAGTGTAGCTCATAATGACAGAAGGGTACACCATGCAGGAAGAAGTCGCCTTCAAAATGCTATTCAGATACTGCAGCTCTGATTGAAAGACATCAAGAACTGCAGTGTAAGTGATTACCACAGAACAGGAAGTAGGCAGCACTTTCATATCAAAAAATGAAAAGACACTTACATAAATGTTATATCAGATATGCTAGTATGTCTCATCTTCAATTGAAGAAAAAAATAAACAGATGTGAAACCCCGCAGCTTCAAAACTCAGTCAATTTTTCATCATGTTGTTTTCTAAATGTCTTGCTACTTCTTAATATCATGCAGTCAGGTGGCCTGTTATAATTGCAGTATCAAATCTGTGCCTCAGTTTTCAAGTGCAGGTGATTTCGAATGATTAAACATGCACAACAGGGAATAAACAAAAATGCTTACATGCAATTATTTTTAATTAGTATTTGGCTATAAACTCTTTGCCTTCACTGAAAAAGACTGTTATTCACATAAACATCTGTTACCATACACACAAGGAAACACACTGTAACTCTGTCATCACATCACTAAAACAGAAATAATAAGGAAGGCTGTACAGGAAAGCCAACACTCTGAGATTTTAAACAAAAGACACTAGCATAACTGCCAAAACAGACACCGAACCACACCTTTCAATTAATGTTGTTCACAATCAAAGGAAGAGCTGTTACCAATGGAATTATACTTGAAATTTCTAAAATAGATGGAATTATTCTTTGAAAACAATAGAATGTATAAGTACGAGGTAATTCTAACGTCTTTACTAATTTTGTATCAGTGAATCTAATCAAAAGCTTTCCTGTTTATGTAGTTAGGTGGTGGGTCTCCAGCTATTCTGTGAAGTATTATGACAAATTCTATTGCACAAAAAAAGAAGGAAAACTGAAGCAAGGAAATGTTTTTGTGGATCTAAAAACTAACTAAGCTTGAAATAAGCAGGAGGATACTGTAACCATTCCTTCTCACTTTTTTTGAGGGAGGCAAAAAAAAAATAGAAAACAATTACTTGGTTGCTTCTGATGTGTATACTGTTGTTTTGTGTGTGTGTGTGTGTGTGTGTGTGTGTGTGTGTGTGTGTGTGTGTGTGTGTGTGTGTGTGTGTGTGTCTCAGAGTGACAGACAGACTAACAGAGAAAGAGAAAGGCTGTAGAGGTCCCTTCTGGCCTGTATAAAAATATCTTATAATACAATTTGAGTTCTACTTATGACATATTGATGTTTAAATTACTCAGCTACAAGTGAACCTCTAAGGAATTCAGTGAAATTTGCAGCAACCATTTCCATTCAAAATATACAGATTTGAGGTAGACTTGTGTTGCCTACATACACAGTGTGAAATTAAAACCATAAATGAGCATTTACACATTCAGCTTAGAATGTTCATATCACAATATGAATTCACTGACTAATTTAAAATCAAACTATTCCAATGTGTTTTGCACTGCACTGGAGTGAATGGGCGCTGGCAGACAGGACAACAAAAAAGCATATTAGTAGATGGGCAAAGACAACTGCTTACATAAGTGGTGCAGCAAATTAAAATGAACATCAAAACAACATACCATTACAGGACCAGTTTTGTATCCTAGTCTTGAGATCAGCCAATCAGCAAAAGGGTACAACATGTACGCATTCTCCATGTGTGAGCAACAAGCATGTCACGTTAAAGCTTTTGCCTCCAGTAGGATAGAAGATTGTTTTATTTTTGACTATTACCTCACAACGAAGTTCAACCCTCCAGATATTAAGTCAGCACCCATTATCACCAAAAGGTACGTGTCAGTTGAGGATGTGTAAATCAAACCCAAACTTGCAGGATGCTTCAGCCTACCACCACAAAAAAAAAAAAAACACCAGGGGTTGAATGGTTATATTTATATAATTATGAATGAAATTATTTAGCACTTTTTTTTTTTTTTTTTTGCTTTTGTCTTTCTCCTGACTGAACATTGGCCTGAGTCTTCCACCCATAGCCTCATTATTTTTTTGGAGGCAAGGTCCACAGTGCCAGATACCTGAAGATGTCTTAATTTAAAGGAGGACAATTCATTTTGCATACGCTTACCCATTTGTAGAAAAGCAGGAACATCAGGGATGGATATATAAGAATATAACCAGGCTCACCTACCACCTGAGCATTTCATCACCATCATCAACATCAACCCTTTTTTCCAATTTTTCCTATATGAGGTTGGGGTGATTTGTCCCTTTCACCACATCTATCATCATCATCTATCGATTCAGGGCCACTCTTCTACCTTCTTCGACAGTCATGCCTGATTGTCATAGTTGTTCTCTCTTGCTATCCATCTCTTGGTTGGATATCCTAACTTCTTCTTACCTTCTTCTTGCCTCTCCCAAATCTTCACCAAATCATCTTCTGTTTTCTTACGCGTGTTCCCTAACCACTGTAATATGTCCTTGTTGATCTTCTCTGCAATTTTAACTATTTTGGCATCTACTCTGATGTCTTCATTTCTTCATCTGTAATACAGTGTACATCCTACAACCCATCTCAGGCACTTCATCTCCATCAACTCTCGTTTCCTCAACTCTTGCATATGTCATCTATCCAAATACAATGCATTACTGTTGGCCTTACAAGGAAGTTATTCATTTCACAATAATTAGGTATTTCTCAAGAAGTAAGACAAAAAATATTTTCCTCCCTATTAAGACTGGAGAGTAGCATGAGGTGACATTCCACAGCAGAGATGGCAAAGCAATTGTCATTTATAGAAAATTGTAGGAAGGCATATCATTACTTCTTGGGTTCATAGGTTGGTACTAGGCTATTGGCCCTAGGGCCTATACAAGCCTAGCCATAACAATTCCGTGGATATTTCTTCCCACAATATTTACTTCTTTGGACCCCTGTCTAGCAGGGAAATAAACTGCCTCTGCAAGGCTCAAATGCAGGACCCTGTACACTATAGTCACAGTAATTAACCACTAAGCCATCATAGCAATTTCTCTCTCTGTATTTGAGATAGATGAGCAAATCTGCAGACACAAAGAGTTAATATGGGACTCGGGAGTGTCAGGCTAGCTGTGAGGCTCTTATGGGAACATTATATAAAACTAACACTTCACACAACAAACACAAGTGGCACAAAATTATGCCTATACCACCAGAGAACTATTGATTTGTTTAAGGACAGTAAAAGGCACTGTTATTTATTTTCTTTGTTCTTCTACACTTGCCATACATCTGAACCACTGCTGCAAGCCAATGCTGTAGCCATCATCTGAATTTTCTCTTAAAAAAAATGCAGGGCTTTAACGATTTTGTAGTACATGAAGTGCAGTGATTACTGTCCATAATTGGGAACAAGACAAGTTTGTTTGCACCCAACTGATGTGAAGGAGGTGCATAACAAGTTTTGTTATACATGCCTTTCAGCTGTTGCACTTTAGTCTCATGTTAGACTATACAGAATGTCAGCAGAAGAACCCCAGTGACAAGCTAAAATATCTTTAAATGCTAATACTATTCACTGAAAAAAAGATTGAAGTGTTTCTCAGCTTTTAAAGCTGTTACCTTCTGGTCTCTAGGAGTGGCAGTGCAAATTGTTTCATGGTTTTTAAAGCTATAAAAAAGTCATAAAACACTTTGTGCTCCTATACTTTTTTTGTGTAACTAGTAGTACGTAGGAGCAGCTAAATCATGTACATTTCAAAAAATTATGATCAGCTCAGTCCAGTAATAATGAACTACTTATTTGTTTTTCATGTTGACATCCAGATTCACTTCTCAAGTTTTACTCTTGAGGTGAGTTTCCTGACATCCATATCTCAAACATGGAACTTTGTTATGATCAGAAACCCAGTCACAATCTTCTGTATTCCACATTATTGTTTCAGCTGAAGCTTTCTTAGGAATGTGAAAGGATATTATCCAGAGCTAATTTCTTTTCCATCAAAAGCAATGTCATTAAGTACTTAACTAATAACAAGGCATACTACCCTGATCTATATATACTTCCTTTGTCCTAGCTGAACTAATACACATAAGCATGTTAACTGTCTACACTGCTCGAAGGTATTATTTCCTAACCTTCTAAAGACATTAAGTGAAGCTGTAGAGTATAATAAAATTCTGACTTCTCAGCCCCACAGCTTTTTCTTTACAGCACTTGTTCTGGTAATTGCAACACTGCCTTTGTGATATACCATGCACAGTGTAATGGCTACAGTTGTTTTTACATGGGGAAAATTGTGAAATCAAGGTAGGTGCATGTGTAAATGGGTGTGCCTTCCTTGAAGGCTGGGCGTGGGGCTGGCAACTTGGCACCGTAAAAAATCCACTGCCAATCATTAGCGGACCGGAGTTCCACTGTGGCGACCCCTAACCGGGAAAAGACAAAGGACAAACAAACACCACCTGTTTGACATTAGACTTGAGATCCTCAGAATCCAACTAACAAAGCACTGCCATGATTTCCCAGACCATGGAGGTTTCCACTTCCACATCCTGGACAAACTCACTATGGGTCTACTCAAAGGAAATAAAAATGTGATCCTTACAAAAATGGAGTTGAGCTGGCACATTAGGCTTGACATCCACCATCACCCTGGTCTAAACTCAAGCATTTCTATTAAAATTGTGCTTGCACACAGGAAACTGTAAATCATACAGCTAAAACACCAAACCCAGGATTTGGACCCCAGTTGCTGCTGTTAATATGGAAAAGTCAATGAAGTAATTTATAAATTACTGCATCTACATTAGCATGATTTATCTGGTGAAGCAGTGACATGGAAAACAAGCCACATTATTATTTTTTTTTTTTTTGGGGGGGTGTACGTATGATCTTAAGATGTGTACAAATCTATAAGTAACTGGCATGGGTTTGAAAGAGTTTTTTTTTTACCTCATGATGTGCACAAACAGCAACTTTCAGTTATTTGATTCTTCCCAGTTTCCAGCCCTTTTATCTAGCCAGGCACAGAGCTATCGAGACCTCTTTTACACTAACTCTATGACCTGGAACCTGGAGAGACAAATAATTTGAACAGAAGAACCCTCAGTGACTCCTAGACTCAGGAAGAAGCTTGACAGTCAAGACCCCAGACTAGAGTGCCTTAAAACCATGCTCTGGGACCAAGAGCATTCCACATCTCACTGCAGCTACTGCACAGCAATCGGGTATAGAATTTTTAGCCACTGGGTCTCTATTTAACAAAATGTTTATAAACTGCAGTACAATGAAAACACGTTTTTCCAAGGCACCACTCCACACTGCTATATTCTTTATACCACAGGCACAGTTTGCTTATGCTTAAAGAAGATCTGAGATTCTTATGTTCACTAAATGTGTTTGTATACTGTGCAGGTCACCACTTGCTGGATTTTTATACTATGGATGCAGTAAGACAACACAAAAGGTTCTGTGGTCTCAAGCTTTACTCACTTTTTACTTTTTTCCTCTTACTTCTGCATATCCATGAGCTCTGCATAAAATGAGCACTGTGACTTGCTATTCCTCTGGATGCATATACTGTTCAAAAATGGGAATCACCTAGTGTAGCTTTTACGGACTACCTCTCCTGCATATAAAAAGGACTATATCAAGAGGAAGAGGAATGAGGACTGGTCACAGTAATTTTATACATATATATATATATATATATATATATATATATATATATATATATATATATATATATAGGCGCCTCTTATAAGCAGACACTGTAACCCCTTTTTTGTTATACAAGAGAATATTGGCCTTTCATATTACATATGTCAGGAAATAATGAGCCCCATAAAAGTGGGCACAGCCTCTCATTTTATTTATTTATTTAACAATTGTTTACCGGAAAGTCTGACTTGAAACTAGCCAGTTTTCAGTGGAGGCCCAGGGAGAAATGCTCCAGATGCATGTCTTTGTAATGTGGGCTGAAACTGGGGCACCCACAGGAAACCCACATGAATGCAGGAAGGACATGCAGACTCTGCATAGAAGGCACCCCAGCTGAAAATTGAAACAGAGAACCTCTTGCTGTGAGGCGACAATGCAAACTGCTGCATCGCTGTGCCATCTAATTGACATGTAATAGACTGGAAAAAGTTCTGTAATAAAGCTTTCATACTTGGCTTCAAGGAATATGAACCCCACTGATGCAGACACAGCCTCTCATTTTACATGTGTTACAAAACAGACTAATAAAGTCTAGTGATAGCCATTTAAAAGCAGGCATTTTCAATTATCAAAGAGGAAACCATTCTACTAGATGCACCTGATGAAGCTCAGGCAAAAGTCTTTTCTTAAATATAGTTCTATAGTTGTAACACATAGTGTGTTGTCATGCTTTGTTTGTTAGTAGATAAAAATAAAAATAAAACCTTTTTAACTAATAATGAGGTTCCACAGGCTGCTGAGCTGGTAAACCCTCAAAAGTCTTTCACAAATATTAAAATAAGGGACTAACCTCTAAGTTTTGGGATTGGCTCCTTGTTTTTCCATCTCCCAGATTTTCCTCCAATCAGCTCCCATGGAACCTCCCACCATTGTCTGTAACTGCCTTTAAATAACTAACCTTCTTCTTCTTTTTCTTCTTTCGGCTTTTCCCGGTTAGGGGTTGCCACAGTGGATCACCTGTCCGCTTATGATTGGTAGTGGAGTTTTATGGTGACGAGTTGCCAGCCCAGCCCCCAGCCTTCCACAGAAGGCACACACACACACACTCACACCTAGGGCCAATTTAGAGTGTCCAATCCACCTACAGCATGTCTTTGGGATATGGAAGGAAACTGGAGCACCCAGAGGAAACCCACGTGACCACAGGGAGGACATGCAGACTCCGCACAGAAGGCATCCCAGCCGAAGATCAAACCAGAGAACCTCTTGCTGTGAGGCGGCAACGCTAACCACTGCACCACCGTGGCCGCCCCTTTAAATAACTAAACTGTTGAATGTAATGTATTAGAACAAGAACACTCATCCATCTACTTGCTTAACTGAATAAACAACTGGAAACTTCAGCAAGGTGGCTTTATTCCTCCCACAGGGAGGGTATCAGAGAGAGAGAGAGCTAGAGAGAGTCTCCTAGATCTCCTAGCTAAAGTGATTTTATCTGGATTAATCCTTTATAAAATGCTAAAACATGAAAGATGAAAAGTATGCACTGGATATTTAACAGTAATTCTCGGCCAAGGTGACCAACTGTCCCAGTTTTTCCAGGACAGTCCCAGTTTGGAAGTCTCTGTCCTGGAATCCCAAACATTGTCTTTGGGACACATAAATGTCCCAGTTTAGACAGCTCAGTCTGAATGGTGACCTGACTTTCTTGGGGGGGCCAGTCCCCCTGCTTTCCCATCCTGAGCAGCTCTGGGAACTTTGCAAATTTTGGGGATGCCATTGGGTATGGGGTAAGGTCAGATACCTTTGCCCTCGCAGGAGCCTTCCAAGCCCTGCCTCCATCCATCTGTCACTGTCTCAAGGACTTCCATCATGGGAGGGCTCTGTCTGACCCCACTCACCCAGGCAGGAGCTCTCCAGGCCCTGCACCTATCTGCCCAGCACTCCCTTACTGACTTTTGTCAGGGCGAACCCCTACAGGACTCCCGTTTGACCTGGCCAAAAGACCTGCTGCAGCCATGGCTCCCCCATGTCGAGGGACTCTGCCACCTCCATGTCTCCTGCAGGTTGCCAAATTGTGCCAAATCACTCATGCCCTTGGACCCTCTCAGGGGAGCTTCCCTCCAATCCCATCCACCCCTCTGGAACTCCCCTCAGCCACTGAGGAGCAAATCCATTCTCATGAAGGCTTCAGAGTCCCCCTGCTTTTCCATCCAGAGCAGCTCTCAGGACTTTGAGATTTTTCAAGGATTCCATTGGTTATGGGGTGAAGTTGGATGCCTTAACCCATCAGGAGCTCTCCAGGCCACTCCGCCATCTGCCCTGGTGCTTCCTCAAGTACTTCCATCATGGGGAACTCTGTCTGACCCCACTCACCCAGGCAGGAGCTCTCCAGGCCCTGCCACTGTCTGCCAGTCACTCCCTTAAGGACTTCCATCATGGGGGGATGTGCTTAATCCTGCTCACGCAGGCAGGAGCTCTCCAGGCCCTGCTGCTGTCCAACCCAGTGCTCCCTTAAGGACTTCCATTGTGGGGACCTCTGCCTGAGCTCCCCCTCACCCAGGCAGGAGCTTGCCCAGCCCCGCCCCTATCTGCCTCTCTCCCCCTTTCAGACTTCTATCCCAGAGGGGGCATGGTCCATACCCTCTCACTCAGGTGGGAGCTGTCCTCTCCCAGTCACTTTCCACCTCTTTCTCCCTTCCAGACTTCCATTGAGATGGACCCCCTCTGGGCTTTCACTTCTACCCAGGAGAGAGAGAGCTCTTTTCCAGGGTTACATATCTTCTGACTGCTGCCAAATCATGCAGTGTTGCATGTGCTCTTGGAGCATCTCAGAAGATTTTCCCAGCCTCTTGGAACTCTGCTGGGCCACAAAGTCTCAGACAGTCCCTCATTCAAACTTCCGTGACACCAGTTCTCCCCTTTGCCTTGCGCCTAGGGCTTTCAAGCTGGCAGGAGAGATGGCCTTGGGTCCACCCATCTCTGCGCTTTTTGCAGCACACCTCAGTCTCTCTCCCCCACGGTGCCCAGTGTTGACGAATGTGCACCACTTCAAGCCTCCTAGTATGTGGTCTCTTGCCTCCTGGGTGGTGCCGTTCACAGAGAGGCATCACAACAGTGCTGAGTGAAAGACGGGAGGCCAACCTGCCAGCCCCAGTGCAAGATGACATGGCGGCCATATCTCCACTGCCTTAGGGCCGGGAGAATGGGATTGTAGACCTGGGTTCCTGGGGAGGACCTCAATTGTCCCTGTTTAGGTCCTATAACAAAATGGTGACCTTATTCTTGGCCCAACTTTCAGAATACTCAGGTATGTATTTGAGGTACCATTTGTTCTGCAAAAGAACAGGAGGTTAAAGAAGGTTGGATCTTTCATGGCTCAAAACTCTAGGCACAGACCTCCAAGGAAGAGTCTATAAGAGACTGAGTATACAGACATGGTTGCCAGTCTCTCTTGATAACAAAGAATTTGAGGCCACTGATCTTTTTATAGTTGTGCATCTCAAGTTGAGTGGTATGTTTAGACAAATACGTGTTAAAAGTTATATTGGTCAAAATTTTAAAGAAGTGGACTATAAAAATACATTGGAACACTAGTTGTATTTGCCTTCTTTGGCTTGTATTTTTTCACTCCTGACTGCAGAGAATGGGTCAACTAAAGCTGCAGAATTTTAAAAGAAATACACACACAAACACACACATACATAATGTAGGTGACTAGAGTCTCTGCAAGAATCACAAACACTGGGGAGCAGGGGATCATGTGGTGTTATTATAAAGGTGTTCTAGATTTGTGTGGGAATGAGGAACTTCGGTTGCTATACAGTTTATGGGGTTTCTTTTTATCATTATTAAGAAAAGAACTTCTGATTTTTAGAGGATGTTTTCCTTTATTTAAGGAACTGCTAGTGGCAGTCGCGGTAGTGCACACATCAGTGTCACATCGGGGCTTTCTGGTGTAATGCATTATCCCTCATCCTCATGACATCTTTTCAGGCTTGCTAGTTGTTGCTGAAGCACCTACCAAGGGGAGAAAATGCTGAGAGAAGAAAAGGAGCCACTTTTGTGATTTTAAGTATTTTCTTCTGATTTTTTGTTAAGTTCTAATGCTTTGTCACCTACTTTTTGGCATTTTCCGGCTTGCTAAAGTTTATATCTGCAACAGTAACAGTACTTGGAACACATCTAGAGCCTGTTTACTGCATTTCCTGTGTTGCACTTAATTTAAAATCGTTTTTTTCTCTAAAAACTGCAATTTACCTGATTTTGGCCTAGCATGCAAGTGTGCGGTCATTTATTGCACTGTTGTGATTATTTTTCAGCTTGTGTATCTCTGCTACCTGTAAACTACAACAAAAAGAAAACAAAACAAAAAAAATCTTGCTTTTTTCCCACTTTCTGAAAGTTAAGAAAGTTTAGTTACAGATTTGCTGTTCTAAACTGTTTGGAAGTTTCTAGAAGGCTAGTGCTTGCTTGGGCTAAAGGGAAGTCTCTGTGTTCACCAGTGGGAGTGGTTAACACTGAACAGCCTGCCTGTCCCTGGAGGAGTGCTTACTACCTAGAAGCTGTAGTTTTATTGGCCATTTTGGGTCAATTCTAAACTCCTTGATCTGTCTCTCTTAAAACCCGGCTGCCTCGTGGTTTTGGCATCTTTTCAGGCTTGCTAGTTGTTGCTGAAGCACATACCAAGGGGAGAAAATGCTGAGAGAAGAAAAGGAGCCACTTTTGTGATTTTAAGTATTTTCTTCTGATTTTTTGTTAAGTTTTACTGCTTTGCCACCTACTTTTTGGCATTTTCCGGCTTGCTAAAGTTTATATCTGTAACAGTAACAGTACTTGGAACACATCTAGAGCCTGTTTACTGCATTTCCTGTGTTGCACTTAATTTAAAATCATTTTTTTCTCTAAAAACTGCATTTTACCTGATTTTGGCCTAGCACTCAAGTGTTATTGCACTGTTGTGATTATTTTGCTGCTTGTGTATCTCTGCTACCTGTAAACTACAACAAAAAGGAAAAAAAACAAAAAAATCTTGCTTTTTTCCCTCTTTCTGAAATTTAAGAAAGTTCAGCTACAGATTTGCTGTTCTGAACTGTTTGGAAGTTTCTAGAAGGCCAGTGCTTGCTTGGACTAAAGGGAAGTGTCTGTGTTCACCAGTGGGAGTGGTTAACACTGAACAGCCTGCCTGTCCCTGGAGGAGTGGTTACTACCTAGAAGCTGTAGTTTTATTGGCCATTTTGGGTCAATTCTAAACTCCTTGATCTGTCTCTCTTAAAACCCGGCTGACTCATGGTTTTGGCATCTTTTCAGGCTTGCTAGTTGTTGCTGAAGTACCTACCAAGGGGAGAAAATGCTGAGAGAAGAAAAGGAGCCACTTTTGTGATTTTAAGTATTTTCTTCTGATTTTTTGTTAAGTTTTACTGCTTTGCCGCCTACTTTTTGGCATTTTCTGGCTTGCTAAAGTTTATATCTGTAACAGTAACAGTACTTGGAACACATCTAGAGCCGGTTTACTGCATTTCCTGTGTTGCACTTAATTTAATGTTGTTTTTTTCTCTAAAAACTGCATTTTACCTGATTTTGGCCTAGCACTCAAGTGTGGGGTCACTTATTGCACTGTTGTGATTATTTTGCTGCTTGTGTATCTCCGCTACCTGTAAACTACAACAAAAAGGAAAAAAAGCAAAAAAAAAATCTTACTTTTTTCCCACTTTCTGAAAGTTAAGAATGTTCAGTTACAGATTTGTTGTTCTGAACTGTTTAGAAGCTTCTAGGATGCCAGTGCTTGCTTGGGCTAAAGGGAAGTCTCTGTGTTCACCAGTGGGAGTGGTTAACACTGAACAGCCTGCCTGTCCCTGGAGGAGTGGTTACTACCTAGAAGCTGTAGTTTTATTGGCCATTTTGGGTCAATTCTAAACTCCTTGATCTGTATCTCTTAAAACCCGGCTGCCTCGTGGTTTTGGCATCTTTTCAGGCTTGCTAGTTGTTGCTGAAGCACCTACCAAGGGGAGAAAATGCTGAGAGAAGAAAAGGAGCCACTTCTGTGATTTTAAGTATTTTCTTCTGATTTTTTGTTAAGTTTTACTGCTTTGCCACCTACTTTTTGGCATTTTTCGGCTTGCTAAAGTTTATATCTGTAACAGTAACAGTACTTGGAACACATCTAGAGCCTGTTTACTGCATTTCCTGTGTTGCACTTAATTTAAAATCGTTTTTTTCTCTAAAAACTGCATTTTACCTGATTTTGGCCTAGCACTCAAGTGTGGGGTCATTTATTGCACTGTTGTGATTATTTTGTTGCTTGTGTATCTCTGCTACCTGTAAATTACAACAAAAAGAAAAAAAACAAAAAAAATCTTGCTTTTTTCCCACTTTCTGAAAGTTAAGAAAGTTCAGTTACAGATTTGCTGCTCTGAACTGTTTGGAAGTTTCTAGAAGGCCAGTGCTTGCTTGGGCTAAAAGGAAGTCTCTGTGTTCACCAGTGGGAGTGGTTAACACTGAACAGCCTGTCTGTCCCTGGAGGAGTGGTTACTACCTAGAAGCTGTAGTTTTATTGGCCATTTTGGGTCAATTCTAAACTCCTTGATCTCTCTCTCTCTTAAAACCATACAACTCTCTTTTTGCTCGGTTCTGCGCACTGAGCAGCGTCGGGCAGCACCACCTAAACAGGTTTAAACTATTCTAGGCTCCACAAAGTCTGCTCTTCACTTTTTTCCTTAGAACTGTTCAAACTCTCAAAGTAATCACTATATTCTCTTTCTAAAGCCCTGCACTTGCTCAGCTCTTATAAGGAAACTCTAACTAACTAAAGCACTACACCCTCCTTGACTTCTCATAAGTATTAGGTTCCCGATTGGTCCTTCCTGATCAAGTAAAAAAACAGTCCCCTATACTAATCTGGTATGTCCAAGGGTCAGTTTCAAGGTTACTCTCCAGTCCAGCTGGTGGATCTGGGAATTTTGAAGCAATGTTACAATTGCCTTATGTACACAGACAACCTCTCCTCCTTCCAACAAACTCTAATACATGTGAGAGATGCAGTTACACAGCCAAACTGGAGGCAGAGCTGTCTCAACCCAAGACTGGTACAGTCAGTCAGGAGGAAAAGGTAACCACCCACACCACAAATCCAGTCTCACACAGACCTATTGCATCTGCATACCCAACACATAAACACACAAAAACATACTCTGAGGCTCTAAATAAAAATCTGCCTAAACAGCAAAGACCTCCTAAGCAGATATCCAAGCAACAGCCACCCTTCAACAATACCCACGAATCACATATCTCACAAAATCAGTGTGCCTCACAGTCACAGCCCTTAAGGCCAAACAACACACCAAATACACTTGTTATAGGGGACTTTATTGTCTGGCGCACTGATGTCCCGCTCACCAGACTGAACAATGAGAAGGTCACTGTAAGCTGCCTGTCGGGTGCCAGGATCCGCCACATAACGCAAATACTCAGGTCACTCCAAAGCAAGTACAAGTATGACTCCGTCATTGTCCATGCTGGTGTGAATGACCTAAGACATACCTCCCTGGACTACATGAAAAGAGACATAGAGGAGCTCTTTGACCATGTAGCCCAGGCTGGTATGACCCTGACCTTGAGTAGCATCTTGCCCTCACCAAGAATGATGCCACAGTATAAAGACAAAATGATCAGTTTCAACAATTGGCTAAAGTATTGGTGTCATTCAAAGGGGATCCAGTGTCTGTCAGCCTGGGATGACATGCTCGACAAGCCACATTGCTTCACTAGGGACGGCTTGCACCTGTCACCCTTAGGCTTTCGTATACTGGCCAAGGCTCTTGCCACCCCCATAGTATCTTTTTTAGGCAAGGCTCAAAGGATAAACCCACCTCCATAGACAACCCAAGGATAAAAAAACTAAAGGTAATGCTACTCAATGCCAGAAGTCTAAACCTCAAGATGCACGCACTCGAGGCTCTCCTCAATATGGAGAAAATCGATGTCTGTGCAGTAACAGAAACCTGGTTCAAGGCTCCTGAGAGCACCCCAGCGCTACCAGGTTATAATTCATACCATGTGTTTCAGCCCCAAAACTCGGACCGAAGCACAAAAGGAGGGGGAGAATCTATATTCATCAAAGATACCTACACCTCCAGGTTAGTGGCACTGCACGAAGCATCGGAAACCATCCATGTGCAACTAACAGCGGGCAAAACTGCCTTTCAGTTTGTAGCCTGCTACAGAACACCCTCCCTATTACAGGAACCCCACTTGGCATTCCTGAGAACACTGGAGAATATGAAGGTCTCTCCAAACACTATGTTATTGGGTGACTTCAACTACCCAAACATTGACTGGGAAAACTACTCAAGCCCAAACACCATCGCCCAATGGTTCCTTGAATTTATAAACTCTAACGCGATGGAACAACTGGTCACCACTCCCACAAGAGGAAACAACATATTGGAACAGGTCATCACCAACATGGGGACTCTATATTCCACAACAGAGGCAAACCTCTCATTGGTAAGATCAGACCATAAACAAATTTCCCTGGACATCCATATCCCATCCCCACCCCCAGCCAAGGAAATCACTGTAAAGAATTTCTCAAAAGCCAACTTTGCACTTCTCAAGACTGAGATGGAATCCTTCAAAGCCCCCGGGCCAGAGGATAATACAGCCCAATCCGCAGAATCCTTTACAAATGCATTCTATGAGCACCTGCAGGAATGCATGGATCGTGCTATCCCAAATAAAACCAAGACTCGCTCCTCCAAAAACAGGAGACCGGTCTGGTGGATCCTGGCCATAAATAAGCTATACAACAGAAGGAGGAAGCTACTACATGACAGAGCAAAATCCCAAAAAGGGAAGGCATCTCTGATCAGTATTAGCAAGAAAGTTTGATCCCTCATAAAATCATCAAAGGCCAGTTTCGAAAGAAAAATTGCCCTAGACACTAAAGATAATCACAAGGCCTTCTTTAGTTATGTCAGGAACATGGGTGGAAACTCCCAGATATGCTCTGAATTGTTGCATAACGGTACAAAATGTACCGAACCTACAGACATAGCCAACATCCTGGCAGACAAAGGAGCAAACGCCTATCCCAACTGAATGTAACCTCCCTGACATCACAGATGCACAGGTGAAAGCTGCCCTCTGCAAAGCAAAAAACACAGCATCTATGGGACTGGACAGTGTCCCAGGCTGTGTCTTACACGAGCTCCAAGAAGAACTGAACCCTCACATTAAGTCACTGTTCAAACTTAGCCTTACTACAGGATATGTACCCAAAGAATGGCGTACAGCTACAGTGGTCCCACTCCACAAAGGTGGTGCCACAACGGACCACGGGAACTATCTCCCCATAAGCCTGACTAGTCTGGTCTGTGAAGCTATGGAGTGTATTATCATGGAACTCATAAACAAAGACATTGGGAGCCTCCAGTCACTGGACCCTACCCAATTCGGCTTTGTTAAGGGCAGATCTTGCCTCTTAAACCTAGTTGATTTCTTTGAAACAGTTACCAAAGCCATAGATGAGGGCAAGGTAGTCCACACAGCCTACCTGGACCTCGCAAAAGCCTTCAACACAATACCCCACTCGGGCATCAAAAATAAGCTTACCAGCTTAAATATCAACCCCTATATCACAAGATGGGTTGCAAACTGGCTCAGAGATAGAACCCATATGGTCAGAATCGCAGGTGCCATGTCCGAATCCAAACCAGTTACAAGTGGCGTCCCACAGGGCTCAGTTCTGGGACCTCTCTTGTTCAGTATATACTTCTCTGAGGTTCAGGCTAACACGGGGGGATTATGGCTGACAAAGTTTGCAGATGACTGCAAACTGGGGGCCATAATCGAATCTCCAGCTTACACAAGCATCCTCCAAAAGGGTCTCACAGAGATGGATGCTTGGTGCCAGAGCCACGGCCTCAAGCTAAATGCTAAAAAGTGCATAGTCATCCACTTTGGGAAAAACAAGGTGCCTACAAATTACCACATAGGTGGTAATCCATTAAGTACGGAAGAAGTAATTAGAGATTTGGGGACCAACGTAGATAGTAATCTCTCCTTTGATAATCACGTTGCCAAAATGGTTAGAAAGACCTTCTATATAGCCCACCTTATCATGAAAGGGTTCGTATGTAGATCAAGAGTGGTCATTGTGCCCCTCTACTCTTCACTCATCAGGCCCATAATTGAATACAATGCCCCTTTTGGGATGTAGCTTACCCGACACCTGCAGCAACTGGAGAGACCCCAAAAGTACCTCACCAAGAGGATCATGGGCTACAAACAGATGTCCTATGCAGCTCAACTAAAGAAACTCCAGCTCTACTCAGTTGCTTACTGCCTACTCAGAGGCAATCTATGCCTGACGTACAAAGCCATGTCAAACCCAGAATTAATGGACATGCTCCACCTCAAAAAATCCAAGTCCCTTAGAGCTACACGCTCCAGGGACCTAAACCTCAGCACTAAAATAAATAGGACATGCTGGAGGGACAGATTCATTTCCCAGAGGCTCCCCTCACTCTGGAATAGAATCCCAATTCATGTTAGTCATAGCCCCTCGCTGACCCTCTTCAAGCAAAATCTGGATGCGTGGATGGGAAATCACAAATTCACCCCTGGGATCTCTTCTGTGTCCCTGCTAGACAGAGGCACAGTAAACTAATCTTAAAAGGGTACCTTCTGTGACCTACTTTACAAAGGCACAGTAGGCTAATCTAATAGGGAGGCGGAAGCCAAATACACTCTGGCTAGTCTTATAAATGCCCTAGGGCAGATAGCCTAGTATCTACCTATGAACCTATAAACCTATGAACATCCTAAAAAGGACTCTGTTTACATGGGGCTGGGAAACTGCATTTGGTGGGATGGACTTGCTTGATAAAAGTGCCTTCTCCTAATTAGAAGAGGATGGTTTTCATTATTTAATAGCTTAAAAAGGCATTCTTTCTGCCCAACACCATCATTACTAAGCTTTCTGACTATGCGGCCCTGATGTCATGTTAAAGGGAACTGGGTTTGGGTGGAATGAGAAACTACAGAAGAAGAATAGAGAGTTTTTATAATACCCTAGGGATTTGAAGATAGCAGTCTTTTTCATTTCAAGTTGCAACTGATAAAAGCAGTTGGATACTTGTCAATATCAGCAACCAGTGACTGAATGCAAATGTGTGCACACAGATTTTGCAAGCACCCTTTTCATTCATTTAAATATTTCTGGTGACCAAAGACTTAACTGAAGGTAAGTACTGAAATGACTGTAGCAGGGCAATACCTCTGTACAGTTCAAGCATGTCAGTTTAATCAGCGTTACAACATGAAATGTCAGTTTACTTCTCTTTACAGAACTAATAATATCTTCTGTTTTATTTCACTTTGCAGGTTTTGTAATATGCAACTAATCAAGACGTTCTGTTCTATATCTACAGCTGGACTGATTTCCTGCCTGATTGTTATTTCAACTGGCCTCTGCAGCTGTATCAGTACAGCAGTATTTGATTACTAAGTAATAAAGTACTAAAAAAGGATTAATATTCTCATTGTTCCAATCTTGCAGAGTATGTGATGCCTTAACTCATAATAATTAACTTCCATGACCAAAATGCTTGCTGTCAAGCCGATATAATCAGGTAATTGTTTCCTTCTGACCAAATTAGTAATTTCATTTCATTTCATAAGGCTTTTGTTGAGCTCTCACATCTCACCATGATGCCGGCTTGACAAAGTAACATATGTGGACGTTAGCTGTGGCACTGTGTAATGTCTGTTTTGTTTTGTCATCTTCTGGTTATACTGGTGTACTATGTAGTAATCCACTGTGATCTCTAGCATCAACATTTGAGTCTAACATTCAAAAGGAAGTAACTCTCTAAGGCTATACCACACACAGTATATCACACAATGTGTGTGTACAACTACCTCTACAAGTGAATCATAAATCTGTTGGAACAGCATGCAAACAATTCTAGATGAAAACCACCAAAGTGCCAGAGGCAAGCCTAGAATAAATTTAAAATTGTATACTATAGACAGGTATCATTTTGCAAAGTCTCTCCTCTTAAACTACTCACCAGGCTAAAAGACTTTTGATAAATTTGCTTAATATTGAGTGTACTGATACTGCTTGCACTAATTTTAGCATCAAATTATTGATTTTTTTCTGGTTCTTGCAGGTGGCAGAAGAAGGTTTCAAGGCCTAGTTATTTTGTATTGAAATTTAAATACTCATCACAAAGTCCACCTAAACGTTATTCTAAAACTAGACTCCAAGCAGTTATAGTTAACACTGCCCCTACAGTCATTCCTGTCGATATCATGGACCAGCACTTCCCAATAACTTCTCTAGCCAGCCTGATTGAGATTGGTATCTTGACACAGTCAAAGGACTGTCTCTATTATATATAGTTGTGAATCTCACAATCAGCATAATATAATCTGTGAGAGATGTACGTATATAATATCCTTGCAGGCAAAACTCTCACAAATAGTAAACTCAGATACCAAAATCATCAGCAGTACACCACATATCACACCTCTCCAAGGCCATTACAATGCACATAATCCATCATATGCTGAGGTTCTAAAGATTATCTTGCCTAAACCACAAAGTTCTCCAAAACACAACACAGGCACAAAGCACACTCAACATATTATGCCTACTTCCTCACATAGCACAAGGAGTGCCAAATTCACAGATCCTGAGCCCGTAAGGCAGGCATCAACCTAACCAAATATTCTTGCTGTAGGTGACTCAGTTGTAAGACGTACAGATGTACTTCTTACCAGGCAAGGAAATAGTGAAGGATAGTTGCCTGTCTGGTGCCAAGATTGGTCAGATCACACGTGCACTCATGTCCTTGAAAAACAACTTACTATGTATACTTGCAATTCACATCTTCCTGACTGTTTGCACATTTCTATTGTATTTTATCTCATGCATTTGTAACCTTAATTGTACTGCCTTTGGAGCTTTTCTCCCCAGGCCTCCACTGAAAATGGGTACTTCGTGGCCCAGTGGACTTCCCCGGTAATTAAATTGAAAATAAATAAATAAATAAAATAAAGTACCAGTATGACTCTGTCATACTTCATGCCAGTGTCAATGACCTGAGGTGTACTTCCCTGAATTATATGAAGAGAGACATGCTGGAGCTCTCAGACTGTATGTCCAAGACTAGTATGACCCTAGCATTGAGCAGCATTCTACCTTCTCCAAGGATGATGCCATGATATGAACAAAAAATAAATTACTTCAATAATTGGCATAGTTTTTTGGTTTCATCTGAAGAGGGTCCAATATTTGTCAGGTTGTGTGGATATGATCGACAGAACATGCTGCTTCACTGGGAATGGCCTGCATTTGTCCACTCTAGGGTTTCATTTATTGCCAAAGACATTTTCTAACCCCAGCGGTGCAGTGGTGCAGCAGTTACCGTTGTCACCTCACAGCAAGAGGTTCACCGGTTTGATTCCCGGCTGGGGTGCCTTCTGTGTGGAGTTTGCATGTTCTCCCTGTGTTCGCGTGGGTTTCCTCCAGGTATTCCAGTTTCCACCCACATTCCAAAGACATGCATCTGGAGCATTTCTCCCCGAGCCTCCACTGAAAACAGGCTCTGTGGAACCTAGTCGGACTTTCCCGGTCAACAAATGATAAATAAATAAATAAAAATAATGCCTTTTTTTAAGCAATGCCAACTTGATAAACCTACCAACACAACAAAACAAGCAAAGGAAAATATGAAGGTGTTACTGATCAATGTTAGGAGCCTAAACAAGAAACTCCACTCCCTACAAGCCCTTCTCACCATGGAAGACATTAATATCTGTATAGTGACTGAGACACTGTTTAAAACAGTGGAGAGTACTCTGTCTGTGCAGGGCTATAATGTGTTCCACACCTTAGCCCAGCTAATGTACATGAGGGGGAAAAGGTGAAGGTGTACCAACCTACATCCAGAAGAGATTCACACTAACGCTGGTAAAGCAGCATGATGCACTAGAGCTTCTTCCTGTCCAAATAACCATCAGAAAGGTCCAGTACCCTATATCAGCTGGCACAGAACTCCCTCTATGACAAAAGAAAGCCATAGCACCTATCTACAGGAGCTAGAATCACTCAATACCATTTTCCTAGGTAATCTAATTGACTGGGAAAACTACACCACCACTAGTATACAAGCACAGATCAACTTGCACCATCCCTTGTGTATCTTCATCACTTGTTAGAGCTGACCATAAAGCAGTCACCTTTGAAATAATACTGAAACCAGAAATTCCTTCCATACAAGGTACCTTTATAGAAATTTCTTTAAGGCAAACTGCCTACTCCTAAATGATACATTGGTAAGCTTCAAATCACTACCAAACCCAGTTAATTCCACTCAATACTCAGAAATATACACTACCACACTATACCAGCATGTAAACAGCTGCAGAGATGCAGCTGTACCCTGTAGGAACAAGTGCAAGACAAACCCCAGAAATAAATCCACATGGTAGAACCATAATATCAACAAGCTTTATAACAAAAGAAAAATTATTTTGACCAAAACTTAGAAGAGGAATTCCTAGAATGTTAGAGCCCTTGTCACTGAAATAAACAAACAGATCAGGAGCCTAATAAAATTCACCAAAGCCAGGTTTGAGACTAAAATAGCTATCCAAGCCAAAGACAATCACAAGGCATTTTTTTAGTTATGTTTGTAATCTCAGAAGCACAATGCAGCAATGCAGTGAGCTGATTAGCGCAATGTTACCTACACTGAGGCTGAAGATATAGCAAACCTACTGGCCGATAAATTTAGCTCTAAATTTACCCCTCTCTCCCCTCCATCTCTCCCTCAAGATATACTTGAAACTGACTTGCCTCAAGTTACCACACAACACTGAGTCCTAAAAGTGCTATCAAAAGCTACAAATACTGCACTGATGGGTCATGACAATATCCCTTAATGCATCTTAAATAGCATGAAGCATGATTTAGCCACATTCCTAACAACACTGTTCAATCTCAGCCTCCATTCAGGTCTTGTGCCAAGCAAATGGAAAACAGATCCACAGATCCAGGCATTTATAGACCCATACGTCTGACCAGCCTAATACGCAAAAACATTGAAAGATTTATCATGGAATTAATCAATCCGGACATAGGGAACCTCCAAACTGTACACCTATGTCAGTTTGTATTTATTGATGACAGGTCATGTTTACTCAATCTGGTAGATTTTTTTGAAAAGGTCACCAAAGCAATGAATGAAGGCCAAATGGTACACACTGCATACCTCAACCTGGCCAAAATTTTTGACACAATTCCCACTCAGGCATAGTAGAAAAGCTAAATAAACTGGGAATAAACACTTATCACACCCCCTGGATTAACAACTGGCTCACAGACAGGATACAGATAATCAAAATAGGGGGAAGTTACCTCCACAAACAGACCAGTCACCAGTGGAGTTCCCCAGAGGTCTGTGCTGGAACCTCTCCTGTTTGGCATCTACTTTTTTGAAGTAAAAGCCAATACCAAAGGGTTATGTCTGACTAAGATTGCAGATTACAGCAAGCTAGGAGCTGTCATTGTATCCCCATATGATTTAGCCATCCTGCAGGATAGTTTGTCTCAAATAAATAATTGGTGCCAAAATCATACACTGAAACTAAATGCCAAAAATCCATTATTGCATCATTTGGAAAGTCATCTACCCCAGGGAACTATTACAGTGACAATAGCCTCTAAGAGTTTAACCCGTTGTTTGGAATTTCAGAACTTATGTGGACAGTAACCTAACTTTTGACCAACATGTGTCTATTGCTGTAAGAAAGTCCTTCTATATTGCACAGATTATTAATAAAGGGATTGCATCTACATCCAGGGATGTCATTGTCCCCATTTACTCAACCCTCTTTGAGACATTCATTGAATATATTGCTCCCTTTGTCAAGCATCTATCCAGACACATGCAGCAACTGGAATCCCAGCCGAGATACCTTACTAAAAGTATACAAGGCCTAACAACATGTCCTACATGGATGGAATCAAAGCACTGTCACTATACTCAGTATCCTACAGACTGCTAAGAAGTGACCTGTGACTGGCATATGAGACATCCTCCAACCCATTACTGATTGATTTACTGCACATCAGCAAGTCAAATGGCATCAGAAATACTCAATCTAGGGATACAGACCTCTTCTGCAAAATCAACAGAACAGTTTGGAGGGACAGCTATAGCTCACAGATGATACCACTGCTGTGGAACAGACTCCATGTCCATTTTCAAGTGCAAGTTAGATCAATGGAGGAGAAACAGAAAAGTTACCCCAGGACTGCCCACAGAACTACTAATGGATGAGACAGCTCCTAAATGCTTTATCCCATGAAGATGTCCCCTCAAATTATCTATGGTATGATTCCAGTCATTCTTATTAAGGGTAATATATAATTATTGACCATGGGATGGGTAAGGTCAGTCTATAATAAAATGAGATAGGTTATTTTGAGCAGAAAAAGGGAAACTGGCTAGGCTTAAAATGGCCTGCAAGGGCAGATAGCCTGGTACTTACCCACGAGCCTATAAGGGTGTTCTAATCCCAGTTTATAAATAAGATATAAGACAGGTAGTGGAATTTAATGCATCTGTTTGTCATATAATAGCTCATAGATGGCTAAACTGGAAAGAGTATGCAAATATCTCACCTGTCAAATTAGAGGTCTAAGGGGGTATGAGTTACATCACTCTAATCCATTAAATACTGGAGTGACTTAAATGTTATGTATAAAAGTTAACATACTGAAAGTTATGGTGCTAGTCTGGGGATAAGTAAAATAAGTCATCAAATAACTAATAGCAACAACAACCGTCTTGTGGAAAATGGTGCTTGTAAAACTAAGGTATTGCAGAACTGCTTTCATTTTCATGCTGGTAAATGGTGGAATTTTATTCCACTTAGAATTAGAAAGCTTGATTCCGTTGCCCTATTTAATCATGATTTGGATAATTTAATGGGAGATGGGGTATTTAATCTAAGATATGCTAGTGGCAAGCTCCTTGAATGTCTTTCCTTGCTCTGAGTTTGTCTCGTATATCATTGAATAATTGAATCATTGAACCATATCAGAATAATTAATAGTGACTAGTTCTGTAGCAAATACTACAATGTAGTTATTCTGAAAATGTTGCTTTCCTGGTAAGATTGTTTCACTTTTACCACCTTATATCTTGGCATACTGTTTAGTTTCTAAACTGTTCAATAAAATGACAAAGGTTCCAATTTGGAAACAATGTTGCTACTGAAAGTGGTTCCATGGACTACATTTTGATATGTAAATAGAAAGTTACCATTTTTGTGCAGCAGTAGTATAAACGTAGGGCTAACGCCCTTTATAGCCTTGTTGAACATCTGAACAGCTTTCGGTTCAGTCAGTTATGGAGAGATGAAGGCAAGCAACTGCCAAATGCTGGCATATTGTTTTGTGAAAGCTTAGAAAAGCTGTGGCTCAGAATCTCTAACAACCTAGTCTGACAAATCATTCCTTGTATATATAGGTTGTGTCACTGCAGTAGTCTTTTCAGAGATAATTGCTTCTGTGTATATTGTCTCTGTCCATTCGGTGTGTCCATCCATGGCGGTTAAGAAGGACAGTTCTAAAACATTAACCCACGTGGTCAATATGTGGACAATTCTATGGTGCTGAATGCCAATCCCCAATCAGCTCATCCACCCCACAGAGCAACTCAGATGGTAAGCAGCAGGACAGCTTGCTGGAAACGCAGGGTGGCCTACTCTGTCCCACAGCAGAGTACCCCTACTCCCCTCAGCAGCTCTTCTTAGCTCTACTGAAGCTGCCTTCTGCCTCCATGTGCTAAATTCTTCTCAGCTGACTGTGCATGTTGCACACAGTAGTGTGAGGTCTCTGTTTGAACTCTATGGAGTGAACCTTTAGTGCTCCTTATAGGTATCACCCATGTGACAAGCCACAGCCACCTTCCTCTTGCCAGGATGGGTGAGCCAGGTATGACTGATCACTTGCAACATACACTGCCAGCAACTACAGGCACCCAAGCTGCTATTCAAACTCATGTCACGTGTGATGTAGTTAGTGCTTTATTGCTATATGCCATGGAGCTACTTATGGTATCTTTCTACTTTGTCACTCACTGTGTGGCTACAGGAATGACTGATTCAGCCTTCTGCCTTTACCAAACTATGACAGCATAGTGACCTTTTGTTTATTTCAACTGCTGGGAATATAAATACTTCCAGATATCTCATGGACTGCAATGGATAGTGCATCTATATTTATGACTTCTTATGAGCAAGACAGTTTTACAGAATTTTAATGGCCTTGAAGCAGAACAGTCGCTGCTACTGAAAACATATGTTTAGGTTAATAAGGCCACTATAGACATATCTAATGAGACAGCATCATTATTGTTATTATTATTATTATTATTATTATTATTATTATTATTGTTGTTGTTGTTTTGTTGTTGTTGCTATTTATTATTACTACAAGTGACAGTCCAGAGTTGGTAGCTGTAAATTATAGAAGGATCTTAGTACAGTTATGGGGATGATATTGTTAAAACAAGTTTGAGTTTGGATCTCAGTACATTTAATAGGTTACTGTCTTCTAATTCAGGAATGGATCTAATGTTGTTTTAACTACTGGAGTCTGTTTGTGGGCTTCGAGTGCTCAGGCTGATAGAACTGGTCTGAAATTTCTGAGACTATCTGGTGGGACTGTAACCTGTCTGCCATGGAGCATGGCTAAAATGTTGCAAATGCCCCACAGCTTGGGAGATATTAATATGAACTACTTACATTAAATTAAAGCTGTGCATAGCCAGCACAATCTTCTGAACTACACAGTCAACAAGCTTATTTTTACTTTGTGCTGTATACATAATCTTCACTAAACTTCTGCAAAATACAGAATACAGCTAACAGCCATCACTGTCAGACAAGGGGCCAAGCAAGAATGGCAAGAAGGCTACACTGCTGCTTTCAAAGGGAAACAAAGTAAGTTAAAGCAGGTAATTCTGTGTTGAGGGATACAAAGGATTTTGGCACCAGACCAGAAGGAAGAGCAGGGCAATCTCTAACCAAATGGGATAGGTTAACTTGAGAACACAAAGGGAAACTGGCTAGGCTTAAAATGGCCTGAAAGGGCAGCTATGAACTTATGAACCTATGAAATTATATGGTTATAGTCATGCTGTAAGTAGGCAATAATTTATGGGGGGGTGTAGAACTGGAAAGGCACTTATGTAACTATAAAGGGATATTTTTAAAACCAAATTTTGTTTTACAGTAGTGTAGCTAAAAAAACTCTTACAAAATTCTACTGCATTTATCAAGGTAAATGTTGAAAGACTGACTGTGAGATACAGAGTGCATACACTTTCAAGCTTATAGTTAGTCCCAAAATTCAGATATATTCTACTGACATTGTAGCCACATCCTTCTAAATAAAACTGACATGATATGCTGGCAAATGGCATATGCAATAATATACCTCTCTACCTCTTAGCACAAGATTCAAGGACAAAGCCAAAAATAATGGGGGCATGGGGGAAGACAAAAGTAAAAAAATAGGAACAGAATTTAAAAACGGATCTTACAAATTTAGAAAGTTGACTTTATTAATATGTTTTTCATTAGCATGCTGAGATGGTCCCTACTCCAGGCCAGTGATCAGGGAACCTCAATCCTCGCCACTGACACTGGTGAGGGACGCCCTCTAGGAACAAAAATGGATACACACAGTATTTTCAGCTGCAGCTCTCTGCACCAAGAACAATTTCCCTTAAAACCACACAGGGAGCACACCCCAGACCTGGGGCTGGACTCTCTCTTTCCAGACCCCAAACAAGACTCCACACTGACCACTTTGGAGCTCTGTGTCCCTCTTCCAAGTAGCCGACACACATACTTGGATATTTGATGTATACACACACACCCACACACACACACACACACACACACACACACACACACACACATAAACACAAAATTATACTGAGTAAAATTAATACTAATACAAATGGTAGAGATTGACCAATGCAGCAAGGCTTTCAGGAGCGGCCACAGTGCCACTAAATTAAGCATAAGTACTCTTAAGATGTTAAAAGTATTCTCAAAAAGACCAGCCACAATGAAAGGTATAAAAATAGTTAATAATAAAATAGAAAACATGAGAATACAGAATATCTAGTTACAAAAACACTAGAGTTTCAATCACAGGAGCTATAGAAAAAAACACAGTTGGATAGTTTTACACAGATGGAGAAAAAGAATACTTAAATAATCACACTATATTTTCCTGACTGACTAAAGAATTACTGTTCCCTGGTTAAGTTACTTACTACACCAAGGCAAGATAATGAGTGTTGAGTTGCTTACTACAGAAAGGCAAGATGAGGTGTGTGGTTGTGTGAGATGTCTGTGAGAGATCTTTCCTGTCAGGTTCTGCAAGACAAAGTGCTGCTGCGAGAGTTCCGTCATATCTCTCACTAATGTCTCAACAATAATTTTAGTGCTGGTTACAGAATGACAACACATCTGGTCATCTGACTCTGGTGCAATACACACCCAAAGCTTTGCTAAGATATGTTGCAGAATCTGAAAGCTATAAAACAATTTCAAAAACTTCGACCCTTCCAAGGTAGCAATTAGTTCACCCCTTAGGACAATACAGTAAGATTCCTAGTCCTGGTTTTCCCAGACATTTTTGTCTCTGGCTGCAATCAGACCTTTAAGATAAAATCTGTATGGCCTAAACCAACCCCTTTAATTTTCAACCTATTTTTCAAAATTAGCTGGACTGAGATTAATTTCTTCCCTTCCAGAATTGTCTATTAAAACACATATATTTGATCAGTTATAATAATACTGTCTGACATACATGTATATCTCTTCTCTGTCCAGCAGGACCCACTGTTGCTGCATTGTTAACACAAGCAACTTTACAAGTACATTTTTAACACAAGCATCTCTACAAATCAGGCATATGTTACACATGCACTGTCCTACTCTCACTGGCACAGATGGCATTACCTCATATAATCAAACATGCTTTTTCTGAAGGATCTAAAATTAAAATGTCTGTCATTATTTGGTGACTGCAGTCCTCAATGATTTGCAAGAAAGCCACAAATTTTATGAAGAACAGATCAAGAATATGAGGCAAAAAAGACATTCTGCAAAATTCTAGAGACATGTTTATTTATTTATTCAACATTTGTTTACTGGGAAAGTCCAACTTGGAATGAAGCCACTTTTCAGAGGACGCCCAAGGAAAAATGCTACAGACAGATGTCTTTATAACTTGGGAGGAAACCAGAGCACCGGGAGGAAACCCACAAGAATGCAGGGAGGACATGCAGACTCCACACAGAAGGCACCCCAGCCAAGAATCAAACAAGAGAACCTCTTACTGTGAGGTGACAATGCTACCGCTGCATCACTTTGCCAGATGTGGGGTATGTGCAATAATTTGTCCTTACTACCAATGCCAACTACTCCATGCTCCACTTAAAGAAATCCCAATCCCTATGAGCTACACACTCTAGGGACCTAAGCCTTGTCACCACAATAAACAGAACATGCTGGATGGATAGATTCCTGTCCCAGAGACTTCCCATACTCTGTAACAAACTACTTATCTATATCAAACAAAGCTCCTCATTAGCACTCTTCAAGAAAAATCTTGATGAGTGGATGGGAGATAGGAAATTCACCCCGGGGATCACTTCTGTGGCTTTGCTCGACAGTGGCACAGGAAAATAATTTTCTTGGGTGGCGAAAGCCAGGGTACCTTTGGATGGGCTTATATAGGCCCTAGGGCCAACAGCCTAGTACCTACCTATGAACCTATGAACTACAAAGCAAACTGCAGTAAATGAAATGTATGTATGTTGCAGAAAAGTGCTCATTCATTACAGTTCATTCTGCAGCTTGCTGTTGGGGTAAACAGAGTACTGTGACAGTCAGCACCACAAATTCTTGCATACATCTTAAAATGGGTGTAGCTTTGGGAAAAGATGCCAATATCTAGGAAAGGCTGAATGACTAAAATGCAAAATACCATGAAATTGTAAATGCAACTTCGACTGCAGAACTGAAATATGAGAAGTATTTTGTTAGTTACTTTCCTTGGGTAGTACACTGATCACAACAGACCATTTGCAGACACAGGAGAGGTAAGTAGCAGGTGAGAACAGAGGGTGGAAATAAATGTGATGTGGTAAGGGACAAGTTTGGTGATATGTCCAGTGGAAAAGCACTTTCAGTCAGAAGTTTAATGATGTATCTTTTGAGTTGTGCACTGAAAGTGGAGAGAGATTTCTTTTAGGTGTGTAGGGTCATGGGAATTGTCATACAGAGCTGTGGATAGCTAAAATTGCACCTGGTGCTGTCCCCTGATCTGCTTTTCTCCATAAGTATGGAACAAAAAAAAGAGCCTTTCTCTGTCAGTAAAGAGAAAAAAATCCATGGAACACTATAGGGCTCAGTTAAATACAAAACTTAATTGTAACAGTTACTAAGTTTATACTATGAATAGAGCATGTCAGTGCTTGGTTAAAAAAAGGTCTTTTTCACTTATAAACTAGCAAACTGCTTGCTACAATGCAGCAAGCAGTTGCTGAAATTTATACCACACATAGAGAGCTACAGTGCGCATTTAAAAAAAAAAAAAAAGTCTTTTTTACTTATAAATTGTTGCAAACTGCAGTTAATACCCCACACTGTGTGTGCTACAGTGCTCAGTTAAAAAAGAAAAAAAGGACTTATTTATTTACAAATTGTTGCATACTGTAGTTGATACCACACAGTGCACTACAGTGCTCAGTTTTTACAGCAAGTACAAAACCGACATTTGAATGCCGGTATGCACTGAACAGCAACTGGGATCAGCCGATTATAGTCCTTAATACTTTGCTTCGAGGGTGACTTCCCCTTTTCCCCACCCTAGATATGCTGCTGTTGCCAGAGTTTGGGTATAAGAGTGGAGAAGGAGTGGAGGTCAGATTGAAGCTTTGTTTGAATAGCTGGATATGAGGGATTTCATCAAAGGATAACCATGCCATCACCATAAACAGTGAGAGGAAGGTTATTGAGAATGGGTAGTAGCTTGTTAATAAAGGCTGAAAACAACAGTAGAATGAGTAACAAGTTCTGGGGTAATCCTTTGGTAAGGGGTGCTGGAGTTGCTAGGGATGACCCATGTTTGACTCTGAAATACCTACTTGTTAAGAAATCTTAGAACCAGGTGACATTGTTAGAGCTAACTCCAATTTTTGGAGGCAGTAAAGAAGGAGGAGCTGCTCAATAAGAACAAAAGTTTTGGCAAGGACAAGGAACATTCTTCCTAGATGGCAGTGTTGTGAGCCTGAAGTTGTTATAAAAATACAAGCAGCAGCTCTTCTACGATCATTTATGCTAACTTTTATTTTTAAATGTTGACGTTTATAGTACAGGATTTTTTTTTCTGTGGTTGTGGGAAGAATAGCACAGTGATCCACTGCTTAGCACTATTGCCTCACAGTACTTGGACTACCAGTTACATCTATTTTGGGGTGTCTTCTGCATGGAGTTTGCATGCATTGTATGTGATTGTGTGTTCCTTTCGTCGCCTCTGGTTATACTGTTAAGTAGATTTTTGATGCTACGTTATGCTAAGAGGTGCATACAAGTGTGCATGTGGGTGACTAACATTCTTTCAGAGACTGGTTTTTGCCTTACAGCCAGTGCTGCTGTCTAGTGGCAGTGCAGAGGACCAAAGAGTTGTTTGTAAGTGCTGAGGGTATAGCATTTGAAACTTTGGGGTTGCTGTTGGCATAATGGTTGAGGTGTTTACCTCAAAAACACAAGGTACATGGTTTGATTCTCACCTTTGAAAGGGAAATTGGCTAGGCATAAAATGGCCCTCGGGGGCAACTAGCCTAGACATAACTAACAACCTATATGCTCTGGACCCATCACCATGAGCTGTATGCAAACAGGTATGGAAAATAAATGGACGAAAAACAAGTAATCTCCGTGGTGTCCCCGAAGTCTCAAAACAACCCATTAAAGTGTAGTGGGTCCAAAAACAAAACAGTGTAAGAAACGTCTCTGTGTGGAAGATTTTCAGTCCATATATTTCTAGTTAATCACTGTATATTAATCAGATCAGACAATAGTAGTAGAAGTAGCGAACGCAAACTCATCAAGTCAAAACAAAACAAAAAGTAATAATAGAAAATATATAATTGTACAGCATTACTAAGTATTCGAAAGTAATCAAAGCAAGGCAGTACTTAATAAAGGATTTTCGACTGGAAACAGACTGCCTGCCTTGCTTGGATTACTTTCAAATACTTAGTAATGCTGTACAATTATATATTTTCTATTATTACTTTTTGTTTTGTTTTGACTTAAGACGAGTTTACATTCGTTACTTCTACTGCTATTGTCTGATCTGATTAATATACAGTGATTAACTAGAAATATATGGACTGAAAATCTTCTACACAGAGAAGTTTCTTACACTGTTTTGAAAATAAATGGATGGATACTTTCTGTAGGTTTGGTTTTAAAAATCTGTGATGTTTTTGTACACCATGTGCCATAACATGCATCAACCTGTAGGCATTGAAAGTAGGTCAAAAGAGTCTTGAAAATAAAGAACATCCAGCCAAAAACCTGGACGGCTAATTAGCATAAATTTTTAATACCAAATAGTACATAACTCTTCCTGCTTCCATTAGGAATGTGGGGTATTACTCAGATATAAATCATTAAAAAACTGGGGGACAAAATGATGAAACAATATAAGCACTTAAGAAACAGTGTAAAATCTTCAGATTTTAATGAACTGTGTTGCAAAATGCAGCCACTCAAAGCCATTTATTCTTGCTTCTGAAAAGGAAAGATGTAAGATGCGCATCCTCTTTCTCTAAATTACTTTTCCTGTTTTTAATGGTGTTTACCTGTTGCTCAATGCTTTTACAAATATGCACATATTCAAAGTTATTAGCAGTGTGCAGTATTAGAAGTCAATAGTACATCAGGTTCTGTAGCTTCCTGTGTTAAAACTTTGTATAGTTTTGTCATTATGCCTTATAACCAGTTCCATTCTTTATGGAATGCAGAGTGTCAGTTGAAAGTCTTTGTAGCACAAATTCATAGGAAAGCAACCTATTCAAACAGCTTTCTGCATTTTGATAGTGCACACCCATTTAAACAAAAAACAGGGATAGTAAAGGGCCAATTTGTAAGGGCAGGCTGGATGGTTAGTTTGTTTGATAACTTCTTAGGTGAGTGTGACCATCTGAAAGCTATGTTTTGCAAGAGGGGTTAGCCATTATGGCTCCTTAATGAAGTCATGATTGAGGTGGTCAACAAAAGAGAAAGAGTTTTTTTTTTAACCCTTGTTAGGTCACCACGAGGTGATACCTGCCCAGGGCATGCCCCCTATTGATGGCTGTTTGGTTGATGGAGTAGGAACTAACTTGACCCAATCCAATGTTGAACAGAATTCAAATTTTTAATGTTCTTTTATTACCACTTTTCACAATAACAGTAAGGATGTGTTGGATATTTATTCAAAAATTGGGCTATATTGCTTAATGATAGGGATATATATCAGAGAATGTAAATAAAAAAACAACAACCAAGAAAAGGGACTAGTAACTAAAACAAAACAATAAAATAGAACATAAGTTCAGTCCCAACAAGGCAGATGATTGCAACACAAATCACAGTTGATAACTGCTTCATCAAATGATGTTGTCTGATGAAGCTTTATCAACCGTGAAAGTGCTTACTTTTTGTCATTAAATTTCTTTATTTTATTGCACTTGTTGACTGAGATTTGTGTTTCAATCATCTGCCTTGTTGGGACTGAACTTATGTTCTATTTTATATCAGAGAATGTGTTGGAACTAAACCAAATATTGTTTTTAAGAGAGGGATGAACCTGAAATGCATTTTAGAGTCTAACAGAAATGTTGTACATGCAGGATCTAAGAAAAATGTGGTTCCTGTTGTCAGTGTAGTTTTGTGATGGAAGGCAATGAATTCTTGGTGAATGGTTTTAAAATACAGGTGAATAAGAAGGTGTACTGTTATACTGAAAAAGTTGTCTATCGTGCAGTGTGTAACTCATGTGAATGTTTATATGTCGGAAAGACAGAGAGGAAATGTAAAAACAGAATTTATGAGCATTTAAGAGATATCAGACTTGGGAAATCCACAAATGCCTTGAGTAAACACTGCACAGAAAAATCAGATTCAAATTTTTCATTGTGGACACTGTTGACTTGGATAAAAGAGATGGCCCATGGGGGCTGCTTTTGGAAAAGAAAGAATTAATTTGGCAGGTCTGCCTAAATGCTGGGCAATGGTCAGGATTAAATGATTCACTCTCCATTGCTTGCCTGTTAAAACTAAAGGCAATGGAAATGTGAAATATATAAAAAATATATTGGCTTAATGGTTAAGGTGTTTACCTTACAAACACAAGGTGCAGGGTTTGATTCTCACATGGGGTAACAGGCTAGGCTTAAAATAGCCTAAAAGGGCAAGGTAGTATGAACCTATGAATATAATTTATAACCCACAGACATTGCCAATATCCTGGCAGACAGGTTCCATGCAAACTTCTCCACCCCCTCCCCCCCAAAAGAGCAAGTATCTATCCCGGCAGAGGGCTGCCTCCCAAACATCTCTGATGCTCAGGTGAAGGCTGCCCTCTCCAAAGCAAAAAACACTGCTTCCATGGGACCAGATGGTGTCCCAGGTTGCGTCCTACATGGACTCCAAGAGGAACTAATCCCTCAAATAAAACAGCTATACAATCTCAGCCTCACTACAGGATATGTGCCCACAGAATGGCGTACAGCAACAGTGGTCCCACTCCACAAAGGTGGAGCCTCTACAGACCCTGGAAACTATCACCCCATAAGCCTGACTAGCTTAGTCTGCAAGGCTATGGAGAGGATCATCATGGAGCTCATAAACAGAGACATTGGGGACCTACAGGCACTAGATCCTACCCAGTTCAGCTTTGTCAAGGGCAGATCCTGCCTTTTGAACCTGGTTGACTTCTTCGAAACAGTCACCAAAGCCATAGATGAAGGGAATGTAGTCCACACAGCCTATCTGGACCTTGCAAAGGCATTTGACACAATACCCCACTCGGGCATCATAGATAAGCTATCCAGCTTAAATATAAACCCCTATGTCACAAGATGGGTCGCAAACTGGCTCAAAGACAGAACCCACAGAGTGAGAGTTGCTGGAGCCATGTCAGACTCGAAACCGGTCACAAGTGGCATCCCACAGGGTTCTGTCCTGGGACCACTCTTCTTCAGTATATACTTTTCCGAGGTACAGGCAAACGTGGAAGGACTATGGCTCACCAAGTTTGCAGACGACTGCAAACTGGGCGCCATAATCAACTCTCCAGCTGACACAAACATCCTTCAAAAAGGTCTCACAGAGACAGATAACTGGTGCCAGCGCCATGGTTTAAAGCTAAATGACAAAAAATGTATAGTCATACCCTTTGGCAAAAACAATGTGCCCACAAATTACCACATAGGCAGAAACCCATTAAGTACAGAGAAAGTTATTAGGGACCTGGGGACCCAAGTTGATAGCAATCTCTCCTTTGAAAACCACATTGCCAAAGTGGTTAGAAAGACCTTCTACATAGCCCACCTCATCACGAAGGGTTTCACATCTAGATCAAGAGAGGTAATCGTGCCACTTTATTCATCCCTCATCAGGCCCATCATAGAATACAATGCCCCTTTTGGGATGTACCTTACCCGACACCTGCAGCAATTAGAGAGACCCCAAAAGTATATCACCAAGAGGATTGAGGGTCTCAAACAGATGCCATATGCTGCTCGGTTAAAAAAACACCAGCTCTACTCAGTTGCATACCGCCTACTTCGAGGCGATCTATGCCTGACATACAAAGCTATGTCAAATCCAGAATTAATGGACATGCTCCACCTCAGTAAATCTAAATCCCTTAGAGCCACATGCTCGAGGGACTTGAACCTCAGCACAGAAATAAATAGAACTTGCTGGAGGGACAGGTTCATAACCCAGAGGCTCCCTTCACTCTGGAATAGAATTCCAGTTCATGTGAGGCAGAGCACCTCACTGAATCTCTTCAAGAAGAATCTCGATAGGTGGATGGGGGATCGTAGGTTTGTCCCAGGGATTACTCCCGTGTCACTATTAGACAGAGGCACAGTAAACTAAACCTTAAAAAGGGCACAGTATACTCAAATCAAGGGGTGGCGTAAGCCATACAGAATCGGGCTAGGCTTATAATTGCCCCAGGGCAGATAGCCTAGTATGAACCTATGAACCTATGAACCTATAAAAAAAATTTATATACATTTTTTATATATACTTTCATTTTTATATAAACACCATTTTATAGATTTTATACATTATGTGTGTATTTGTATTTACACTTATTTTCAGCATTTTTGCACTTGTTAATGACATTTAAATGCTGGTTTTAAAGAGTGTCTTTTTAAGAATACTTTTATGATTGTATTTCATGAATATTTATGAGTCAGGGAGGTCCATTTTAGTCAGTGTGATGGGATTGGTTTATTACTTAATGCTCTTGCAGAATGTACTTGAGTGTTTTTCTGGATTTGCTCTTATCTGATGAAGTTGAGAAGGTTCTTGACGAAAGATCTTATCTCTTTGTTATTTTGGTTTAATAAAAAGTATTTCTACCGCTCCCAAAGTGTTTTGTGGCCATTTACTACAAGGATTTACTTGAATTGCTGAAGTGTGTGGTTCCAGGAGTGTTGACTTTGTTTTCCCGCAGTTTGTGGACTTTTGTGCTTTTTTGGATGAGAATCATAGATGCCATGAGACCCAAAATCCTGAAAAATTCCCTTAGAGTAACCAAAGTCTAAGTGGAAAACCTTAGAAACAGCTCTAAATACAGATCTATTTTTTTCCTGTAGAAGAAAAGCTGTTTGAACTGTGGTGTCTAGTTGGCAACCCAAGAACACCATCCTGTGAGAAGGAATCAAAAAAGACTTTTGAATGTTCTCCTGGAATCCCAGCTTGTGTAAAATCTCTCACTCGAGTGAGAGATTCTTGACACTTTGAAAAAGACTCTGCAAAGATATGGAAAATGTAGATCCTTGTAGCCTGCAATTAGCTATAACTGGGGCTTTACACTTTGTGAGCGCTCTCAGTGCATTGGGTAGTCCAAAGAGTAAGGCAAAGAACTGATAACGTGAAGCACACATGAAACCTTAAGAAACATATAAAGTCTAAATGAATAGGGATATGATGACAAGCATCTTTTAAATCTAGCGTTAAGAGGTAACAAGTTATGAACTGACATAATTTTGAATTGGGCACTATCGCAAACAGGTTTAGGAAAAAATATCCAGAACTGGTTTCCAAGCATTTTCTTTCTCTCTTTCTTTCTTGGATACTAGAAAACATCCTTGAATAAAAATCTTTCCCCACCTGGAAAAGAAGAACTGGTTCTATCATACCCTGGGAATGCATGTGAAGAAGGATAGGTGGAAATAAAATAGTTTGTCTGGTGGATGAGAGATTACCCCCTGGCAAGGATTAATTTTCTCCCACTGTCATCTGTAACCTTGAAGGATGAGCTTCAGAACCCATTGTCTGAAACTATCGCCAATGAGTAAAGTGGAGAGTCAGACTTTCTGGAGGTGAAATTGGATTGCCGGAGGTTGTGGGGAGCAAGGTCCCTTAAGTAGTCATTCTGACTTACTGGATTGTCCTTGGTTTTGGGAGGTTCCAGAATTCTTTTTTAGAACCCCTTTGCCATTTCTTCTTAAGCATCTGTTTACCTGCATTTTGTTGAATCTGTTTATTTTGTTTGTTTTTTTTTTTCAAAATTGTATGAGGGATTAGTGAATCCCTTATAAAATCTGTAAACGGGTAGTAGAAAATCTTAGAGATTCCCTGTATCAACTTACCCCTTTCATAACACCTTTTAATCTCCTCTGTAGCAGAAGGGCCAAAAACTATACCTCTATGTAAAGAAAAATTTAAAGCCTCATTTTTAACATCATCTAAGAGGTTCTGAGAATGCAGCCAGGCAAAGCTCCTCAAAACAGTACCAGTTGCCATAGTCCTGGAAGGGGTCTACTTTATGCACTCAAAACACAAAAAAACCTGAATCCAAATAGGGTGACACATAAAGAGCGAACCATGAATATGTTGAATGTACTAAAGCACGAAATTTAAAACCTCGAACCGTCATAGTCAGCCAACCCACCACCCGCACTACCTACCCAAACACAATAAAAAAAACCACATACATACTACTAACCAAAACCCTACTTATAACCCTAAATAAAAGCACCAAAACCCTACTGCTAACCCTACACTAAACCCCACATACACAACTATCTATGCACTATACTTAACCCCTCCCTAACCCTAAGGTCCGTAACTACCGCACATTTCCCCTACTGAGCTATACCCAAACAAACTAAATATTCCACACACATACACTTAACAAAACCCTACACTAAACCTTACATACATTATCTACACAAAACCTTACATACACTACCTACCTATGCACTTACCTTAACCCCTCCCTAACCCTAAGGTCCGTAACTATCGCACACTTACCTTACGGAGCTATACCACAGACGGACCAACTATGTAAATTCGATATTTCCATTTTTGCGGTTTCATTCGTTCGACATATTCACGGTTCGGTCTTTACGTGCCGCGCTATTTGGATTCGGGTTTTTCAGCTTTCTAGCACATAAAGTAGACCCCCCTGGAAGAAGTATCAACTGAGTCATACACACACACACTGCAAACAATGAGAAGAGACTTGTACAACAGAAGTAACTAAATTATTTAAAGCAGGCTTTTCCTCGCAAGAAGAAATTGTAGACAGAACATTCCTCATACTTTTACAATGAGAACAAACTTTAACATATGAGCCTGACAATTCAAACTTCTGAATATCAAAGTTGCAGAAGCATACACTTTTTCCCATACTCATTAATAATCTTCCCATCCTTATCAGAAAGAGTAGGATTGGAATTAACTAAATGTTTAGCAGTAGTAGGATTAACTAAACCTATAACTGATGTTTCAGGTTTGGTAAGAGTGTATAAAAACGTAAACGATTGAGGAACTTTCTACATCCTATCTAACCTTTTAGGGGCAGCTGGCTGACTATCAGGAAAATTGCAGGAAGTAACAGACACACAGACATCCTCCAAAGTTGACAGAATTGGAGGAATGGGTGAATGTTATTGAAATTCCTTCTGTAACCGCTCGTAGTATTTTCTGAGGGACCAAGAAACTTCAGTGTTCTCCCACTGAAAACACTGGCACATTCTGGAAATTGTCTCAGAGAAATAGAACCCCCCCCCCCCAAGGGAGAATCAGAAAATTACTTCTCTTCTGAGTCTGAACCAGAAATCTGAGAAGAAAACCAGTCTGATATTAAAAATTCAATGTTCAGAAGGTCAGGTTTACCAACCACCATAAGCTTTTCTCAAAAGTCTGCAAGCCAAACACTGGCATGCATGAAAATGACACCAAACGCCAAAACTCCTGCTTTCTGGACCCAGGAACAAGCATTAACATGGGTCCAAAAGGGAGGCAAGTTCAGAAAGTCAGTAATAGTTGTATTTGACATTCCAACTGCCAACATGCAACTTGTACAGCTCGACTCAATTTAACAAGTGCCGAGCATGTGATTGTAAACTGACAAAACCTTGTATCTGTCCTTTCATCTTCCTGTCAAGATTTAGAATCTTGGATCTCTTCAGGAGAAGAGGTATCCATCTTTCTTTTATCAGAAACTACTTTACAAAAAGGATCAATAGCCTGAATTAAACTCTGAGCCAGACCTAGTAAAGTGCTCCTGTCTAAGGAAATTTGAGGAAGAGTAGATATGTTCAGTTTTCCATTTCCTTTTGACTGGAAAATGGGGTCAGCAGTGGTATTAATAGCCGCAATAGCTTCCCCAGGGATGGGCAGAGCATTCTGACAAAACAGGGAAGCCTTCCCTGTTCCTTCTCCCAGGACCAGCAATAGTAGCTCTCCCTTTCTTCCTGATAGAGCCCCAACAGCAGCAGCAGTGGATGTGACTAACCCCCAGTTCACAGTGGCTGTAGGTGCTACCCTAAAGGAATCTTGAGTAAAAGATGAGTGGTCTGAGGTACAACTAATGGCCACAACAGTGTCACCTTCCTGCAGCAGAGGCAAAGTGCTAGTCTCATGTGGTAACAACAGCTGTTTGCATAACATTTTCTTTTTCTCTTCATGGCTGGAAGAAGGCCCATCAGTGGAGCCAAGAGTTTGTTCCATGGTCAAGATGAAAATTGTGCCTTTTTCCCAGAGAACATAAGCCTCAAAAGCCAACAAAAAAAGTCTTTAAAAGTCACTTTTTGTCATATAAAAATACAGTAAAAATCACTTTAAAACATGTTGCCAGCCCCAAAAAGTAAAATAAACACAAATTATCCACAGAAGAAATAGTTTTCAATTACTTTAAACAATTTTTAAACTGATAGGAAAAAAGACCGCTTTCATTTAAAAATACAATACAGTCTCATGACACTCCATTAAAACTCAAACAGGAAAGTGTTGTTAAACAAACTTTTTTTTTTAAATGGTAATTTTTTTTTCCCCAAAGGGAACTTATTTGCCCAGCAAAGGAACAGCACAAGCCAACCATCGATCATCAGAGGAGCATACTCTTTGGCAGCTGGAAAGCTCTGAAAGGCTTTGCACCCAAACATGTCTTTATAATTAGCTCATCTAGGGCTGACTGATGGTTTGGGCAGCTGGAAGGCATCCTGAAGCTTTGGAAGCTGGCCAGCTGTTACATCCTATGCAAAATATAATCCATGTAGCTAAGACTACTGCAGCAGTGATGAATATGATGAACATCAATCAATATGGTATCCTGGACTTCCTGTATATATATATGTATATATATATATATATATATATATATATATATATATATATATATATATATATATATATCAATTGTTGACAAGCAGGATTCAAAAAGCTCGACTCAACCTCCCTCCTATGAGGTCCATGCTGGACTGGGTTGCTGCAGACTATGCCTGTACAATAACGTGTCATATTTGCTGATTGATTCCAAGTTTTGCCCACATCTTAGGAGTAAACTGTGATATGTGACAGACTCAGGCACCTCTACAATGCTGAAAAATGGTGAGTAGACCCATTTCAGATGCAGTTTGTGAATGCATTGCCACAACTGCAAAAGGAACATCCCTTGCAGTAGAAACCATGGGACATCACCCTCCCACTGGGAACTGGGAGTACTCACACTGTACAGCCACATATCTGGGTCAGGCCTCACAGTCTACCTCAACTGAAGGTATATCTAAGCTAGAGTGAGGCCACACAGTTATGTTGTATTGAGGTTATATCTACACCCAAGATGGAGCACAGAGAGTATCACTGTGTCATCATACTATGCCTTGGGTATGTGTGTTGCTTCATCATCATCATCAACTCCAGCACAGGTGTCAAAATCAGCTTGTTGTTGTAGCCCAAACTCTGCAGGTGTTACCATATCTGTGCTCAGCCCTGTGAAAGCAAAACAAAGACACACAGCAGTGAACATATCTACCTGTATCACATCCTCGTCCCTGTAGCATTTGCACTAAGGGTATTTATACAAGACTCTACTATGCAAATGCAGATTACCTCTGTTGTCATCCTGACATGGCTGGACACCTGGTATACCTAAAACAATAAACAGAAAACAGTTGTTGTGGTTAGCCTACAGTGTCCATGCACAGTGCAACTCTACAGAGATATGGTGTAAGAGCTACTAACCTGGCACTCCATCCATAAGAACACATAGAGGGAGTTGTGCTTATTAAAGGATATCTGAAAACAGTGTATTCCAAGATTATATGTCCTTCATTCTGAAGGAGGTACAGGCCTCTTCAAAACACATTATAGGTATAGATCTGCAGTTTTGGAACTGCATACATATCTGTTCCCCTCATTAGAGCCAAACATCGTGAAAGTCTTAAACCACAAATAAACAAATCTAAGATAACACTTTTGCTTAGTGTATTAGAAGCATTTCAGAAAAGAGCAGGAAAGGAAGACAAACCATTATTATTATTATTATTATTATTATTATTATTATTATTATTATTATACATTTGTTTACCAGTAAAGTCTGAAGAGGAATAAAGACCCTTTTTCAGCCGAGGCCAGTGTAGAAAAGTTCTGAAGCAAAGTGAAAACTGTTTGACCAAATCAATTGCAGTGTACAATACAAAAGAGGAGGCTATGCAAATGAAAGCATAATCATACAATGGAGGAGATGCATAAAGTAGTGCAGAGAGAGAGGAAATACAGTACAATTTATTACAGAAGAAAATAGCGACAATGAATCTAGAGCCCTTTCAGATTTAAGGAGCTGCAGAATCCGACATTAAAGGAGAATGGACAAGGCTACTGTATATACAATATGTACAGCAGAATATGAGATTTGCAGAGTTATGAAAAGCAACTGGCCTGGTTAGAAAGGAAACACAGGAGGAGGAGGAGGATGTTGGACTTATCCAGAAGTGTTGCAAGGACATATCTGTAGATGAATAAGAAGCTTTCTAGGGGCTTGCACAAGTGTATAAATACATGAGACCCTGACTCCCATTTTGTAGTAAGTTGTTGAGATGTAAGCATGTATGTCTTTGTAATTTGTCAGTTAATCAGTTTGTCTGTATTTTGAAATGCTGCTATCCATTCTGATGTGTTTCTATGTAATAAAGCATATAAACGACCTACCCCACCTGCTCATCATCTATGCTAGAGAGGGACAAGCAACATGGTGCCAGAATGTGATCCAGATTCTTCAGAATTGAGACCGAGAGGCACTAAATTAAGATTGGAGGAATATACAGCAGTGAATCATCTCTACTGCATGTATAACTCACAAAACAGGTCAAAAACGAATTTCAGGTTTTAAAACTTGCTGAAACTATTTCTTATTCACAAAATATGAAATGAGACATTCAGAACCCTCTAAATGAATTTGTAAATAACAGAAATATCCAATACTGTGACACATTAATAAAAATATTCAAATAACTACAGAAAACATTTGAAATAACATTTGAATCTCATAAAATGAATAAAATAAGGGAAACAACTGCATTTTTTTCACTAAGCACTTCTTTTCGGCATTAATCAAAGCTATTCAAGTTGTCTGAAGTATATGAAGTGTTTGCATGTTTGTGCAGTATTACAGTACAGTTATTTCACAAAATACCCCCATTTCAAAGCATATTTCGCCAAGTACAGTATTTCAAAGAGTTTATGGCGCATTTGAATGTTATTACAGGTACACATATCAGCTTGTTCTCATATAAATACAAGGGCCATATTATTTCAGTGTGTTTGGGCATAATTTGTTGGCATGGAAGACGGATTTCAAAACCCAGGTCCATTTGTTTTTGACAATAATATTGCAGAGAACTGGACAGTGTTTGAGCAAGAGTACAATATTTCATACAGGGTACATTTTCTGATAAATATGACCATACAAAGGTGTTTATTTTGTTCAATTTAGCTGGGCCAGAAGCCATAGAAAGAGACCATTCATTTGTGTATGCACCTGCTGTCTTTGCAGGAGAGGGGGAAAACCATCATATAGTTGTACTGGCTGAGTCAAGGGAGGACCCCAAGTGCTTAAAACGTAAATTTAGAGAAATGTGTAACCCTCAAACAAATGTTACAATGGAAAGGTACTTATTTTACACAAGGGATCAAAAGTCTGGTGAAACTTTTGAAGTATATATAACTGATTTGAGAAACAAGACTAAAATGCGCAGATTTGGTGATTTAAGGGATTAGGTAATAAAAGACAGACTTTTGTGTGGTATTACAGATGATGCTGTGAGAAAGATTTTGCTTTGTGACAGTGACTTAACTTTGAATAAGGCCATTTAGATTTGTTAGATATATGAGTTCACATTAAAGCACACATATATGCTTACAAATGAAAGTGGCCTTGGAAGATACTTTGGTAAAGCCAGTGCTGATAGTATGCTGCAGCACATGGTTAAATGAAACAGCCCTAAGCACATGGCAGCAACTGTAAACCCTACAACACTCACTGGGAAACCCCATACCTTTCTAGCAAATTCCAGAGCATGCACAGTCTCATTGAAGCATAAGAGTGAGTCAGCAAACTTAAAGAATGGGCCTCCACCCAGTTTTATTGCCAACTGTCATAACTGTGCTGGAGGTCATGAGCCTAAGAGAGAAAAATATTTAGCTTTGGTTAGTAATGTCACAGATGCAATAAGTGGAATCATTTCAAAATGTTTTGTAAATCAAAAGGGACATATTCTTTTATTAAAAGAGAACATTCAAAGAAACAAGTTGATCAATTAGAAAGCCATGACCCTACTTTTTATGTTGATGGTGTGTCAGTGCTTCATGAAACAGTCAATGCAGTAGATTTATAGGCAAAGAATGAAGTCTTTTGTACTGTTTGGATAAATGAAAGACTCATAGAGCTCAAAGCTGATACAAGTTCAAAGTGCAATGTTATGTCTCCAGAACATTTGGTAGAGTATATGCTGGTGAGCAGCTTAATTTGGCAAAGTGTGCGAAGCTTGTTCCTTATGGTGGTGAAGAGATTCAAACTGAAGGCTCAGTAGTACTTTCATGTTACTCTGCTGGGACAAGCTTCAACTTGTTATTTTATGTGGTCAAAAGATACATCCAGTCATTATTAGGGCTCAGAGACAGTTCAAAATTGGGATTGGTTTCACTTAATAAGGTAGTCCATCATGTTAGCTTAAAAGACCACTGTTCTAATTTCGCCCAGTATATTTTCTCTACCTATGCTGATCTTTTCAAAGACAAACTAGGCAAGCTTACAGTTTTGTACTCCATGAAGTTAGACTCGGATGACAGCCCAGTTGTCAGGCCAGCTCTGAAAGTTCTACTAGCTATGCAGAACAGAGTCAAAGCCAAGCTACACCTTGTAATTTGTCCAGTTGAAGAACTTACTAAATGGGTATCTTCTATGGTGGTAGCTCATAAGAAAAGCTCAGATGATATCAGAGTATGTATTGATACACGAGATTTGAACAAAACATTGAAAAGACCTCATCATTCAATGCTTACAGTCGAAGAAGTTGCAACACTGATGCCAAATGCCACTGTTTTTTCTGTCTTAGATGCAAAGAGTTAATTTTGGCAGATTTTGCTTGATAAGAAATCCTCATTGCTAACTACATTCAGTACTCCTTTTGGAAGGTATAAATTTTTGAAAATGCCATTTTGGATAAATTCTGCCAGCGAAATCTTTAAGCATGCAATGGTGCAAAAAATATTATGGGTATCCTTGTGCTATTATAGTAGATCTTTTAGTAACAGGTAATAGTGAAGCCAAGCATGACACAAACCTCAAAAAAGTTCTGGAAAGAGCACATCAAGTGAATCTTAAGCTGAATCCTCAGAAGTGCAAGTTCAGGTTACGAGAAGTTACTTATGTTGTCATTTGTTTTCCAGTTCAAGCTTACGAGCAGATCCTTCCAAGCAAATTGCTATTCTCTGGATGCCAGTTCCAGAAAATGTTCAAGCCTTACAATGTTTTCTTGGCAAGGTTAACTATCTAGGCAAGTCCAGACTTAAGCCAACTAGTAGCACTGCTTAGAGTGCTGACACGTAAAGATGTATCCAGTCATGGTTGGAACAGCACCAGAGAGCATTTGATGTCCTGAAACAGAGAATTGCTAATCCGCCAACTCTCATATACTATGATGTTCACAAATCAGTTACTCTTTCTTGTGATGCTTCCAAATTTGGTCTTGGTGCAGTCATTCTTCAAGAGGGTCAACCTGTTGCCTATGCATCCAGAACTCTAACCCAAACTGAAATACAGTATGCTCGGATAGAGAAAGAGTTTTTGGCAATTGTGTTTGCATGTTCAAAGTTCCATGATTATATTTATGGTAGACCTATCCAGATCAAAACTGACCACCAAGCTCTAGTCACCATTTTGAGAAAGCCTATGCATACAGCTCCAGCCAAATTGCAACGTATGATGTTGAGATTGCAGAAGTATAATTTCAATCTTGTCTACACAAAAGGAAAACGTCTTTATCTTGCTGATACTTTATCCAGATCACCCAGAAATATGACTGAACAGCATGAGAATGAGCAACTCGATTTTGAAGTCATGAAAGTGAGAAATTTTTCTTCCACACGTCTTGTTGAGCTTATAAGTCATACAGCCTCAGATTCTGTTCTACAGAAGCTCAACCACTTTATCAATCAAGGATGGCCATCAAAGCAATCTAGTTTACCTCAGGAAGTGCAACCTTATTTTCCTTACAGAAATGAGATTTTGTCTGACAATGGTATCATCATGAAAGGTCCAAACGTCATTGTTTCAAAGTCCTTGCAACCAGAGTATATTGCTATCTTGCATCATGACCACCCAGGAACTGATTATACCAAAAGGAGGGTGAGAGAACTAGTATTTTGCCCTTCTGTGTCACAAGATATTGAAAGAGTACTTTCATCTTATTCTGTATGTAATAGTACAAAGCCACATCAACAGAAGAAACCACTTCAGCTAAACCAAATTCCTGAACTGCCTCGGTCAACAGTAGCTACAGACATTTTTGAATGGAATGGTCAACATTATTTTGTGTTAGTAGATTCTTATTCTAATTGGTTTGAGATTGGCCTGCTTCCTAATCTAGCGTTCAGTACTGTCATTACTAAGATGAAGCATCATTTTGGAGTCCATGGTACTCCGCACAAAGTTACAGACAATGGCACACAGTTTACAAGCCAGCAATTCAAAATATTTCCCAAAGAGTGGGACTTTATCTGTCACAAGTAGTGCTGAGTACCCGCAGTCAAATGGTTTGGCAGAACATGTAGTTCCAAGTGTGAAACAGTTACTAGAAAAGTCAAAATTAGATAATAGTGATGTTTTCCTGAATCTCTTGAATCTCAGATGTATTCCTTGTGATAAACATCTTGGTTCACTTGCCCAGAGACTTTTGTCGAAACAAACCAGAACCGCAGTACCAGTCAGCAGTAGTTTATTGGCTACAAGTGCTAAGAATAACAGATTTGTGAAAGTCCATCTGTTAAAGAAATGCCTAGTCCAGAATTCTTATTATGATAATATGAAGACAAGATGAAGACAATATGAAGACAAGATGATCAATTTCAACAATTGGCTTAAGTACTGGTGTCATTCAAAGGGGATCCAATGCCTGTCAGCTTGGGATGATATGCTCGACAAGCCACAATGCTTCGCTAGGGACGGCTTGCACCTGTCACCCCTGGGCTTTTGGATATTGGCAAAGGCTCTTGCTACCCCCATAGTGCCTTTTTTAGGCAAGGCTCAAAAGACAAACCCACCTCCATAGGTATCACAAGGGATAAGAAACGAAGAGTAATGCTACTCAATGCCAGAAGTCTAAACCTCAAGATGCATGCACTCGAAACTCTCCTTAGCATGGAGAACATCGATATCTGTGCAGTAACAGAAACCTGGTTCAGGGCTCCCGAGAGCACCCCAGCACTACCAGGTTATACCTCATACCATGCTTTTCGGCCCCAAAACTTGGACTGAACCACAAAAGGAGGGGGAGTATCGATATTCATCAAAGATACCCACACCACCACGTTGGTGGCAAAGCACAAAGCATCAGAGACTATCCATGTGCAACTAACAGTGGGTAAAACTGCCTTCCAGTTTATAGCCTGCTACAGACCACCCTCCCAAAGCCAGGAACCCCACTCGGCCTTTCTGAGAACACTGGAAAATATGAAGGTCTCTCCAAACACCATTATATTGGGTGACTTCAACTACCCAAACATAGACTGGGAGCATTACTCTAGCTCCAACACCCTAGCCCAAAGGTTCCTAGAATTTATAAACTCACACACTATGGAACAACTTGTTACCACTCCCACAAGAGGGGAAAACATACTGGACCTGATCATCACCAACATGGGGACTCTATGCTCCAGACCAGAAGTGTATCCCTCACTGGTAAGATCAGAACATAAACTAATCTCACTGGATATTCACATCCTGACCCCACCCCCTGCCCAGAAAACCACAGTGAAAAACTTCTCTAAAGCAAATTTCACACTCCTCAAAACCGAGGTGGAATCCTTCAAAGCCCCCGGGCGTGTGGAAAATATGGCCCAGACCGCAGAATCCTTTATAAATGAATTCTATGAACACCTTCAGGAATGCATGGATCATGCGATCCCAAATAAAACCAAGACCCAATCCTCCAAAGGCAGACGTCCTGTCTGGTGGGCCCCAGCCATAAACAAACTATACAATAGAAGGAGGAAGCTACTAAATGATAGAGCAAAATCCCAAAAAGGGAAGGCATCACTGATCAGTATTAGCAAAAAACTACGGGCACTCATAAAATTGTCTAAGGCCAGCTTCGAGAGAAAAATTGCACAGGACACTAAGGATAATCACAAGGCTTTCTTTAGTTATGTTAGGATCCTGGGTGGTAATTCCCAGATATGCTCAGAATTAGTCCAAAATGTCAAAAAATACACTGAACCCACAGACATTGCCAACATCCTAGCTGACAGGTTTAGCGCAAACTTCTCCCCCCATCCCCACCAAAAGGGCAAATATGTATCCCAGCAGAGTGCTGCCCCCCTGACATCTCAGATGCTCAGGTAAGAGCCGCCCTCTCCAAAGCAAAAAACACAGCATCAATGGGACCAGACGGTGTCCCGGGCTGCATCCTACATGAACTCCAAGAAGAACTAAACCCAAACATAAAACTACTGTTCAATCTCAACCTTACTACAGGATATGTGCCCAAAGAGTGGCATACAGCAACAGTGGTCCCTCTCCATAAAGGTGGTGCCTCAACGGATCCTGGAAACTATCGCCCCATAAGCCTGACTAGCTTGGTCTGCAAAGCTATGCAAAGGATCATCATGGACCTCATAAATAAAGATATTGGGGACCTACAGACACTGGATCCTACCCAGTTCGGCTTTGTTAAGGGCAGATCCTGCCTCTTAAACCTGGTTGATTTCTTTAAAACAGTCACCAAGGCCATTGATGAGGGGAAGGTGGTCCACACAGCCTACCTGGACCTCGCAAAAGCCTTCGATACAATACCCCACTCGGGCATTATAGATAAGCTCACCAGCTTAAATATAAACCCCTATGTCACTAGATGGATTGCAAACTGGCTCAAGGACAGAACCCACATGGTTAGAATTGCTGGAGCCATGTCAGACTCCAAACCAGTTACAAGTGGTGTCCCACAAGGCTCAGTCCTGGGACCTCTTGTTCGGTATATATTTCTCGGAGGTACAGGCCAACACGGAAGGACTGTGGCTGACCAAGTTCGCAGATGACTGCAAACTGGGTGCCATAATCGACTCTCCAGCCGAAACAAGCATTCTCCAAAAGGGCCTCATAGAAACAGACAACTGGTGCCAGAGCCATGGCCTCAAGCTAAATGCCAAAAAGTGTATAGTCATCCCTTTGGCAAAAACAAATTGCCCACAAATTACCACATAGGTGGTAATCCATTAAGTACAGAAGAAGTAATTAGGGACCTGGGGACCCATGTTGATAGCAATCTCTCATTTGACAACCACGTGGCCAAAGTGGTTAGAAAAACATTTTATATAGCCCACCTAATCATGAAGGGATTCACATCTAGATCAGGGGAGGTCATCGTGCCTCTTTACTCATCCCACATCAGGCCCATAATTGAGTACAATGCCCCTTTTGGGATGTACCTTACCAGACACCTGCAGCAACTGGAAAGACCCCAAATGTACCTCACCAAGAGGATCAAAGGGCTCAAACAGATGCCATATGCTGCCCTGTTAAAGAAACTCCAGCTCTACTCAGTGGCATACCGCCTGTTCAGAGGCAATCTGTGCCTGACATATAAAGCCATGTCCAACCCAGAATTAATGGACATGCTGCACCTCAGAAAATCCAAATCCCATCGAGCTACGCGCTTGAGAGACTTGAACCTCAGCACTGAAATAAATAGGACATGCTGGAGGGACAGATTCATAACCCAGAGGCTCCCTTCACTCTGGAATAAAATCCCAGTCCAGGTTAGGCAGAGTCCCTCATTGACTCTCTTCAAGAGGAATCTTGATGAGTGGATGGGAGATCATAGGTTTACCCCGGGTATCACTTCTGTGTCACTGTTAGACAGAGGCACAGTATACTAACCTCGAAAAAGGGCATAGCAAAATAAATTTAAAATGGGTGGCGAAAGCCAAACACATTCTGGCTAGGCTTATAAATGCCCTAGGGCAGATAGCCTAGTATGAACCTATGAACCTATAAGTCCAGCAAACTGCTCAATCCATTATATGAAGGATAGACAGGGAGAATGCAAACATGATCAGATTGGAGTCATGAAAAGTGTATGTCCAGAGATGAGATCATACATTGTGGAATCACAAGGAGTAGAGTTTAGGCAGAATCAGAAACATTTGATGTCGGTGTCTGATCCTGTACCGCAACAACTAGCCTGTAAGAAAGACTCTTTATAGGTTCATAGGTTGGTACTAGGCTATCGGCCCTAGGGCCTATGCAAGCCTAGCCATAACAATTCCCTGGATATCTCAAAGTGAATTGTCCATCGTTCCAGTTCCAGAGGATGTTCCAGTAAATATCTCTGTTCCTGAGATGAATCCCAAAATTCCTGATACAAGTTGTTCACTTAACACTGTCCCTGTTGATAAACCCAGTTCTGATTACTATATCACCAGATCAGGTTGCATTTCCAGACCATGTTAGAGAGACATAAACATTGTGTCTGTTCCTAATGTTTATATTATTGCATGTCTTATTTCAATGTCATTTCATTGAGGGCAATCTATTTAAGAGGGAAGATGAAGATCAGTATGTATGTATGCTTTAAGAAGCTTTCTCGGGGCTTACACAAGTGTATAAATACTGAGCCCGTGCGAGCCTGACTGCCATTTTGTAGTAAGCTGTTGAGATGTAAGGATGTATGTCTGTATAGTTTGTCAGTTAATCAGTTTGTTAATATTTTGTAATGCTGCTATCCATCCTGATATGTTTCTAAAATAAAGCATATAAACAAACTACCCCGCCTGTTTGTCATCTATACTAGAGAGGGATGAGCGACAATATCCATGAGCCTAGACAGAACTGTTTCATTTCAAAACTGAACATCTACTGGTACTCAGTAAGTCTGATGAGAAGGGGAATGGAGTTTCATATGTTAGAGATGTTAGAGTAAAGGGCATCACCAGATGAATTATTGGACTTCTGCATCATAAGGAGATGATTATCACCAGATCAGAGGGCTCTATTTTAAGAATAATATTGTTGAATTAAGTTTAGGGTTGATCAGATGTCAGAGAAGTGAACTAATTCACTAGTTTGCTAAGACTCCAAATGGAGAGATGATGAAAAGGACAGTAGTATTGCTGAAACGGAAATCATCTTCAATTCTTGGTGAGTACCTTTATGTGGTGAGTCCTATTTTCACAAAATCTTACCATGATGACACTGATATATAGACTGTATTTTATATACCATATATCATAAAGAGAGGCAGGATAAAAATAAAAAAGACAGCTGGGTGCACAAGTCCCAGAATAAAAATGTGCCTAACCCCAGTGCGTGCACTGGTATCATGCCTGGGAAAAAATGGCAGTTTAGAATCTTCAAGACATGGAAACATTCCTTCAATGGGGACAGGCTAGGCTCAGGGGGAGGATAACACCCCCCCCCCCCGTTGTAGAAGGAAATAGTAGTCCACAAAAATCATGAAAACTGTCAGGCCAAAAAAGACTCATAAAGATGATAGAATGGACTATTAGGATAAGGAACAACTTATGTATTGTTACTATTATACAAGAAGCCCAGAATTTCCAGATAGAAGACATTCAAAAAGATTAAGAGAGAAGTTAGAGGGAAGGAAAATACTTGTGCAAGAAAAACTGTTAAAAGCTTCAGATAAAAATGTGTTTTCATTAGTACAACAGGTCCATGAAGAACATCACATAGACAAAGAAACAAAGGGCTGCCTGAAAAACGAAGTGACAGAGGAAGTGCAAAAATGTAAAGAACAAACCCCAGGCATTTTTGAAAGTTATTAAAAAGAAATATGGGCATGGGAAAGAACAAAAGAAAAAAAAGTTCTGATATGGTACAATATTTATGCAAAGGAGAACCCAAACTAATCAGTACAAAAAAACAGCTCCAAAGATATTTGAAGAGAAATACATGCAAAGGCACCCAGATACTGAAAATTTCACAATACAAAAAAATAAGAACATAAAGAGGGAATGCAGAACAGAAGATAAGTAAGGTTGAAGTTAAATAGAACTGAAGTTATAGAATACTTGCAAACTGAAGGATTTAGTGTAGAAAGTCTAACAGGTTATATCACAGCATGATGGAATACTGAGTCCCCAAATTTAGAAAAAACAGGTAGAGTGGGAGACATCTGAAGAAGAAATATGTACATGGGAAAGAAAAAGAGATTTGATATGATGCAATATTTATACAAAGGAGAAAACAAAACTAATCAGTACAAAAAGCAGCACCAAAGATATTTGAAACAAAATACAGGTAAAGGCACCCGGATATGGACAATTTTACAATTCAAAAAATATGAAAACAAAGGATGAAAGAAAAAAAGAGGATTAATAATGCAGAAGTTAAATTAATAGAGACTGAAGTGATGGATTACCTATGAAGTGAAGGACTTAGTGTAGGAAATCAACTCACATAATGGTACAGGATAATGGAACAATGAGTCCCCAAATTAAGGAGAAGCAGATGCAATTGGAAGCATCTGATTACTTGCCACATGATATTCTGGAGTCTTCAGTACAAAAGTTCAGCTGGAGTTGCACAGCAAGGGAGGGAGCAAGAAACAGTAGCAACTTTGACACAGGAAATATTGTGGATTGATGGGCCAGTGGATTCCCATATACAGGAACAATGGATGGCATTGGATGCATTTGAAGGGCATATGTCACAGAAAGACATTCTGGAACTTTCAGTAGAATGCCCACAGAAAGCAGAAAACAAAGACTACGCCTCAGTTTAGAAGAAAATGATATAAGGGAAGAGTTGCTTGATTTAATAGAAATGGGCAGACATATTAAGATTGTTGAAGGAAATAAGACCCAAAATGGTAGAAGTCTGATAAAACAGATGAACATGGTAATTAAGACTATTAACAGAAATTCGTGTGATATAAAAGAAGTAAATAGGATGTACTACTGTGCAACTAAAGTAAAAACAGGTTAAATTCTTACCACAAAAATACAGAGCAATAAGGTGAAGGAAGGGTAGAACTAAAATGCCATCATGGAATCATCGAATAGAGAAAACTATAAAGCAAATGAAACGAGTTTCACTGTTAGATGAATAAAGAAGAAGGAACAAATCAACAAAAATACTTACAAAGATAGACTTTATAAAAGCAACACAAAGTATCAGAACAATTAGGGTTTATCATACATTATTGTGAATAATAAATTAAAATTTATCAGCACAGGCAGAACAACTTTAAAATATGCAGATAAATATAAAGGAAAATTACAAGATAAGCAGTTCTTAGAGATGACCCAAATATGTTTTATAGAGAACTGAGAAACAAAGCAAAAGGAATAGAAATGTTATCAAAACAAGAAGAAATAAACATAGTTTGGAGAAATACTTATGAAACCCTGTGGAACATAGCAAAGAGGCTAAATGGATACACAAATTAAAAGAAACCATGAGGAGTTCATATGTACAGGATATGAAATGGGATGAAGTAACAGTCATGGAAATTGAAACAAAATTAAGAAAAGCTCCTAAATGAAAATCCACAGGCCTAGATACAGTACCTAACCTCTGGCTAAAAGTGCTATCATACTTAGAAAAAGATTTAGCCCTGAGTAAGAACTATTTATATGCACATCCTGAACAGACGCCAACCTGGTTAATAACAGGAAAAATGAAACTCCTTCTTAAGGGTGAACTTGTAAGCTATCCTAAAAATATAGAATGATAACTTGCTTTCCAATGATGTACAAACTATGTACTGGAATTGATGCAGACAGAGTCTATATTTATCTAGAAGAAATCTCAGTCATGCCAATAGAAGGAAAGGGTAACAAAAGAAAGTCATATGAAACAAAGGATCATTTGCTGCTAAATAAAGCCATAATGCAGAATTGTAAAGGGGGAAGAATTTAAGTATGGCATGGACATATTACAAAAACGCATTTGACAGCATACCGCATGGACATATTACAAAAAAGCATTTGACAGCATACCACATTCACGGATAAAGGATTGCTTACAGACTCATAGGTTCATAGGTTCATACTAGGCTATCTGCCCTAGGGCATTTATAAGCCTAGCCAGAGTGTGTTTGGCTTTCGCCACCCATTTTAAATGAATTTTGCTATGCCCTTTTTCGAGGTTAGTATACTGTGCCTCTGTCTAACAGTGACACAGAAGTGATACCCGGGGTAAACCTACGATCTCCCATCCACTCAGCAAGATTCCCCTTGAAGAGAGTCAATGAGGGACTCTGCCTAACCTGGACTGGGATTTTATTCCAGAGTGAAGGGAGCCTTTGGGTTATGAATCTGTCCCTCCAGCATGTCCTATTTATTTCAGTGCTGAGGTTCAAGTCTCTCGAGCGCGTAGCTCGATGGGATTTGGATTTTCTGAGGTGCAGCAAGTCCATTAATTCCAGGTTGGACATGGCTTTATACATCAGGCACAGATCACCTCTGAGCAGGTGGTATGCCACTGAGTAGAGCTGGAGTTTCTTTAACCGGGCAGCATATGGCATCTGTTTGAGCCCTTTGATCCTCTTGGTGAGGTACTTTTGGGGTCTTTCCAGTTGCTGCAGGAGTCTGGTAAGGTACATCCCAAAAGGGGCATTGTACTCAATTATGGGCCTGATGAGGGATGAGTAAAGAGGCACGATGACCTCCCCTGATCTAGATATGAATCCCTTCATGATTAGGTGGGCTATATAAAATGTTTTTCTAACCACTTTGGCCACGTGGTTTTCAAATGAGAGATTGCTATCAACTTGGGTCCCCAGGTCCCTAATTACTTCTTCCGTACTTAATGGATTACCACCTATGTGGTAATTTGTGGGCACTTTGTTTTTGCCAAAGGGGATGACTATACACTTTTTGGCATTTAGCTTGAGGCCATGGCTCTGGCACCAGTTGTCTGTTTCTATGAGGCCCTTTTGTAGGATGCTTATGTCGGCTGGAGAGTCGATTATGGTGCCTAGTTTGCAGTCATCTGTGAACTTGGTGAGCCACATTCCTTCCATGTTGGCCTGTACCACCAAGAAATATATACCAAACAAGAGAGGTCTCAGGACTGAGCCTTGTGGGATGCCACTTGTAACTGGTTTGGAGTCTGACATGGCTCCAGCAATTCTAACCATGTGGGTTCTGTCCTTGAGCCAGTTTGCAACCCATCTAGTGACATAGGGGTTTATATTTAAGCTGGTGAGCTTATCTATAATGCCCGAGTGGGGTATTGCATCGAAGGCTTTTGCGAGGTCCAGGTAGGCTGTGTGGATCACCTTCCCCTCGTCAATGGCCTTGGTGACTGTTTCAAAGAAATCGACCAGGTTTAAGAGGCAGGATCTGCCCTTAACAAAGCCGAACTGGGTAGGATCCAGTGTCTGTAGGTCCCTAATATCTTTATTTATGAGGTCCATGATGATCCTTTCCATAGCTTTGCAGACCAAGCTAGTCAGGCTTATGGGGCGATAGTTTCCAGGATCCGTTGAGGCACCACCTTTGTGGAGAGGGACACTGCTGCTGTACGCCACTCTTTGGGTACATATCCTGTAGTAAGGCTGAGATTGAACAGTAGTTTTATGTTTGGGTTTAGCTCTTCTTGGAGTTCATGTAGGATGTAGCCCGGGACACCCACTGATGCTGTGTTTTTTGCTTTGGAGAGAGCAGCTCTTACCTGAGCATCTGAAATGTCAGGGGGACAGCACTCTGCTGGGATAGATATTTGCCCTTTTGGTGGGGAGGGGGGGGAGAAATTTGTGCTGAACCTGTCAGCTAGGATGTTGGCAATGTCTGTGGGTTCGGTGTATTTTTTGTCATTTTGGACTAATTCTGAGCATATCTGGGAATTCCCACCCAGGTTCCTAACATAACTAAAGAAAGCCTTCTGATTATCCTTAGTGTCCTGTGCAATTTTTCTCTCTAAGCTGGCCTTAGACGATTTTATGAGTGCCCGTAGTTTTTTGCTAATACTGATCAGTGATGCCTTCCCTTTTTGGGATTTTGCTCTATCATGTAGTAGCTTCCTCCTTCTATTGTATAGTTTGTTTATGGCTGGGGTCCACCAGACAGGACGCCTGCCTTTGGAGGATTGGGTCTTGGTTTTATTTGGGATTGCATGATCCATGCATTCCTGAAGGTGTTCATAGAATGTGTTTATAAAGGATTCTGCGGTCTGGGCCATATTTTCCACAGGCCCGGGGGCTTTGAAGGATTCCACCTCGGTTTTGAGGAGTGTGAAATTTGCTTTAGAGAAGTTTTTCACTGTGGTTTTCTGGGCAAGGGGTGGGGTCGGGATGCAAATATCCAGTGAGATTAGTTTATGGTCTGATCTTACCAGTGAGGGATACACTTCTGGTCTGGAGCATAGAGCCCCCATGTTGGTGATGATCAGGTCCAGTATGTTTTCCCCTCTTGTGGGAGTGGTAACAAGTTGTTCCATAGCATTTGAGTTTATAAATTCTAGGAACCTTTGGGCTAGGGAGTTGGAGCTAGAGTAATGCTCCCAGTCTATGTTTGGGTAGTTGAAGTCGCCCAATATAATGGTGTTTGGAGAGACCTTCATATTTTCCAGTGTTCTCAGGAAGGCCGAGTGGGGTTCCTGGGTTTGGGAGGGTGGTCTGTAGCAGGCTATAAACTGGAAGGCAGTTTTACCCACTGTTAGTTGCACATGGATAGTCTCTGATGCTTCGTGCTGTGCCACCAACCTGGAGGTGTGGGTATCTTTGACAAATATTGATACTCCCCTCCTTTTGTGGTTGGTCCAAGTTTTGGGGCCGAAAAGCATGGTATGAGGTATAACCTGGTAGTGCTAGGGTGCTCTCGGGAGCCTTGAACCAGGTTTCTGTTACTGCACAGATATCGATGTTCTCCATGCTAAGGAGAGTTTCGAGTGTGTGCATCTTGAGGTTTAGACTTCTGGCGTTGAGTAGCATTACTCTTAGTTTCTTATCCCTTGTGATACCTATGGAGGTGGGTTTGTCTTTTGAGCCTTGGCTAAAAAAGGCACTATGGGGGTGGCAAGAGCCTTTGCCAATATCCAAAAGCCCAGGGGTGACAGGTGCAAGCCATCCCTAGCGAAGCATCATGGCTTGTCGAGCATGTCATCCCAGGCTGACAGGCATTGGATCCCCTTTGAATGACACCAATACTTAAGCCAATTGTTGAAATTGATCATCTTGTCTTCATATTGTGGCATCATTCTTGGTGAGGGTAAGATGCTACTCAAGGTCAGGGTCATACCGGCCTGGGCTACATGCTCAGAGAGCTCCTCTATGTCTCTTTTCATGTAGTCCAGGGAGGTACATCTCAGGTCATTCACACCAGCATGGACAATGACTGAGTCATATTTGTACTTGCCTTGGAGTGACCTGAGTGCTTGTGTTATGTGGCGGATCCTAGCGCCCAACAGGCAGCTCACCGTGACCTTCTTCTTGTTCAGCCTGGTGAGCAGGACGTCAGTGTGCCTGACGATAGAGTCACCTATTACAAGTGTATCAGGTGTGTTGTTTAGCCTTAAGGGCTGTGACTGTTTGGCACACTGGCTTTGTGAGCTATGTGTTGCACGTGTTTTCTTTTGGGATAGCGGTTGCTTGGGTGTCTGCTTTGGAGGCCTCTGCTGCTTAGGCAGATTTTTATTTCGAGCCTCTGTGTATGTTTTTGTGTGTTTATGTGTTTGGTTTGCTGTCGTGGTATGTCTATGTGAGACTGGAATTGTAGTGAGTGTGGTTTCCTTCTCCTCCTGACTGGTTACGCCAGTACTGAGTTGAGAGAGCTTAGCCGCCAGTTTGGCTATATGGTTGCATCTCTCCCATGTGTTGGAATTTGTTGGGAGGAGGAGAGGGTTGTCTGTGTACATGAGGCAGTTGTAACATTGCCTCAAGATTCCCAGATTCACCAGCTGGACCAGAGAGGAGATTGACAACTGACCTTTGGACATGCTAGAATAGTATCGGGAATTCCTTTATAATTGAAAAAAGGGCCAATGGGGAACAAGGTACTCAAGAGGAGTTTGTGAGGGTGTAGTGATTTTAATTTTTAGTGCTGACTTATATAATTGCTTTAGTGAGCAAGTGCCAGGCTTTAGAGTAGGAACAGGGTGTTTATTATGAGAACTAGATCAGTTCTAAGGGAAAAAGTGACAAGCAGACTTTGTGGAGCCGAGAATGGTTTAAACCCAATTAAGCGGAGCTGCCCGATGCTGCGCTATGTGCAAAATCGCACAAAGCCGCGCCAAAGCCAGTTTTATACAGGGGGACTTGAAAGAGCTAGAAATTGGCCCAAAACGGCGAATAGACTACCAGATTCTTGTGCTGGGAACACTCCTCCAGGGATAGATATGCTGCTCTAAGCTCCCCACTGCCACTGGTGAACAAAGAAGCCTCCCTTTATCCAAGAAAGGAAATGGGCAACACAGGAACTTTCCAAAAGTCCAGAATACAGCAAAGCCTGTATTTGGACTACTCTACATCAGGAAAGATGGGAAACAAGGATATTTTTTTTGTTTTTTTTCTTTTTTGCAACAAACAGCAGGAAAATGCAATAAATATGTGACATAGGCTAGTGCACTTGAGTGTGTAGCCTCAACAGGTAAATGCAACAAACAGGACAAACTTTAAAAGTGCAGGTGCAAAAACAACTTTAAACAGTTTAAAACAGTTCAAGAAGCAGAAATACTTGCAGTTTAGCTAGATCGGACAGTCACCCAGGTAGTAGCAGGAAAAAAACACTTTTATCAGGTTAGCAGTTGCTCTTTTAGCCTCTCTGCTGCTAGCACCACTCTGCAGGACCACAAGGAGCTTGGCTGAGTAGTAACAAGCGCAAAAACCACACCAAAGTGGGATTTATACAGGGGGACTTGAAAGAGCTAGAAATTGGCCCAAAACTGCCAGTAGACTATCAGATTCTTGTGCTGGGAACACTCCTCCAGGGATAGATAGGCTGCTCTAAGCTCCCCACTGCCAATGGTGAACAAAGAAATATCCCTTTATCCAAGAAAAGAAATGGGCAACACAGGAACTTTCCAAAAGTCCAGAATACAGCAAAGCCTGTATATGGACTACTCTAGGTCAGGAAAGACAGGAAACAAGGATAATATTTTTTTTTTCTTTTTTGCAACAAACAGCAGGAAAATGCAATAAATATGTAACACAGGCTAGCGCACTTGAGTGTGTAGCCTCAACAGATAAATTCAACAAACAGGACAAACTTTAAAAGTGCAGGTGCAAAAACAACTTTAAACAGTTTAAAACAGTTCAAGAAGCAGAAATACTTGCAGTTTAGCTAGATCGGACAGTCGCCCAGGTAGTAGCAGGAAAAAAAACTCAAGATGTATAAGATACATCCTACATTGATCGATTACATTACAGAAACCATGACAGTTTTATACCACGTGTCATTACTGATGAGTACAGTGATTTTTGTATATACAATTATTTCAATAAGCCTGTGAATATTGAACATGCTAATATTTTGGCTAAGGGCTTATCCGTTGTTCCAGCCCATTGTAGTCACATTGTTGACATTACTGATTTAATACTTTTTGTGTGGAAGTTAAATCTTACTGTTTTAATGCCTAACAGTTTTAACAATAATACAGGAAAACTTTATAGTCCTATTTTTTTCAGTCCACCATCTAGTAATCTCATTTTAATGTATGAGAAAGTTTGTGATTTTGATATAAGGAATTCCTTAAGTGATTCTTGTCCCAAAAAATATTTTAATTTAACCAACCGTGAAAGAGAACTGTTTTCTGAGATTGCTGATGATAAGACCATTTGTGTGATGAAACCAGACAAAGGGTGAGGCTTAGTGGTCTTTGATAACATGGATTATTTCAATGCTATGACTGACATTTATAGCTGACCTTACAGCTGTCTTTATTTTATCCATAGGATGTAACAAGAAAAGAACCTCTAAGACCCAGTACATTCAAATGAAAAAAATGTCAAATAAGGAAATAAATAATTGTCATATGTTAAAACAGTATGCAACGCAACTAATAAAGGCTATTGTTTTAATAAATTGTAAACACTGAATATGCTTGACTACGATGTATGACACATACATTTTATGATTTCTTTTCTTTTATGCTATCAGCACATAATTGAGAAATAAAAACATATTTTATTATGTACATCAAATTATCTTAAAGAGACAATTAAGAAAATAGATGTGGACAGCCTAGAAAATAAACAAGAGAGAAATAATTCCAACAGAGACATGCAAGTATGTTACAAAGTTAAAAAAATGGGAAATTTTTTTTTTTTTCATATGAAAGACTATCAAAAATGGCATAAGATGCTGGATGCAGTGATCCAGTAGAAGCATGAGAAAGCACTTCTATGAAGTAAGAATAGTGAATTCTAGTGATAGCATACCAGTGAGTACAGAGAAGCAAACACACTGATTTATTTCAAAAATTACATTGGGTGGCATTCAAATTCATTGTAGCAGTTATCCAAGAAGAAATGGCTAGGCCTATATGCGAATATACTAAGTACAGGTTATTGTGATGTCTACTGCAGTTCAAAATCTTCTGTGAGAAAATGCTCACTTTCCTAAAATGCTTAAAATTGGTAAAATAATGATTTAAGCATGTGGGAAGTAAAACATTAAAATGTAAAGGCCCAGTTGAATTTAGACTTTTACAGAAGTAGTGGATGAGTATGGCTATTTGCAAACCTACTTTAACTAATTACATGCAGTTACAGGAACGTGCACTGAGTGCAGCTATTCAGAACGGATTTTAAAAACATAAAAAATGCTTTATATATATTGCCTGTAGGGGTGCCCTCATCTGGATACCCTGCTGTTTCAGTAAAAGGTGTGAAAAGCAAAAATAGGAAAGCTGGAAAATGAGGAGATAGAACACAGGGGACACACAGAAGAAAGACAGTTTAATTTTGTCAGGGGATCGACAACCCCCCACCCCATTTTTCAATTAGTTTTTATATAGAAGGTAGTTTGGGAAAGAATTAGGTTAGAGAGAAAGGAAAGAGATAGGTAATATCGAGTTGTTGCCAGGGACTCCCCTCCACCTGTCTGCAGAACCTCAGATGTTTCCGCTGCCTGATGGTTGCGCAGTGGATGACTCCACTGTTGAGGAGATAAAGGTCTGTGGCATCCTGGAGGATAGAGCTGACTGGGACAATGAGTTTTGTACCCACTGTAGAAGATCTTAAATGGGATGAAGTTGCCTCTTCACTGCCCATTCCACCACATATTCTATCAAGTCCTGAAGCTCATATGTTTCAAGTCCTATCAGGCAGCACCATGTTAAGGTGCCTACAGGATTAGAGCCACCACTCTGAACCTCTGAAGATGTCCCTGGCTGGGCAGTGGGTGAATGTTCCTTCACTTGGGAGGAACATGGATTGGACTGCTCCTAGGCTGTCTGGTCCTCAGGAAAAATTAACATAAATGGGAGGGAAAAGGAAAATCAGAAATGCAAAGGAATGAATAATTAAAATAAGGCAAAGAGAGAGGAAGGATAAGAAAGAGGCACAAAATAGAGACAATAAACTTGCTCATATTTTGGTCAGATATCAATATATACTGTGCTTACTAAGCATCTAATATCAGGTGTGAGGTATGTGTAAGATAGGTGCAAGACACTACAATTTGTATGGATTAAATGTTCTCTAAAATGTTTCTTATAAGCATGAAATAAGCAGGTATAAAGTATGACATGGTATTACATTTTACATCAAGAATATATTCTGTAGCATGAGAGTGATAAGCATCAAATAAGCAGGTTTAAGATATGAAATGGTAACACAATTTATATTAAAAAACATTCTTCAATATGTTACTAAAATTCATTATTCTAGATTACTGTAATGGTAGCACAGTATTTCTGCAGTTGTATTTCATTAATACTTATTTTGTAACTATTAAAAAATATATTATTTTTAGTTCATGTGCAGCAGAATCCTTTGCTTAATCATACGTATTTATTCCAAAAACGTGTTTAATCTTTGCATACTCATGAGCAACTTCAGTTAGCTTCTCCAATCTTCTCTGTGCCTATGAACAATTGTTATTAATCTTCTCATCAACTACAGAAAAATGAATAGAAGGAGGTCATGGTCGCTTACCTATTAAGTATGTGCATTCATTTTTATTTGATGTGCTTACATTTATTAATCATCAATGTATTATTTAATACTTTATTTATTTATTTATTTTATTTTTTATTTTACATTTGTTGACCGGGCTAGTCTAACTGGAGATATTTCCATTTTTAGTAGAGGCCCGGGGAGAAAAGCTCCACAGAGAATACAATAAGGCAAACATACTAGTGTTTTAAAGAAAGTTTTAAGAGACAGAGACTAACAATTCTACAGTTACTCATTATTACTAAGTGAGTTAATTACTGTCTCACATAGTTACAGTCACAAAAAAATACTTATATAAATATAAGATACTAAGTCTGATAAAGATAACTAAATGAAAGAAATACTACCACACACAGTTAAACTCAAAGACATCTTATAAAGTTAAAAAATACTTTGTAATATAATGATAAGGTAGGAAGTAAGAGAAATGAGAGCTAAGAATATGAGAAATCAGAAGAGGTAAGTTGTAGGAAGGATAGTTAGCAAGCAAAGAAAGCCAGTAAGACAGTCCGTAAGCAAAGAAGTAATAGGAAAACAAGTGGCAGAAGAAGAGGAAAGCCAGGTGGATGATAGAGTAAGTAAGAAGTAGGAGATAGTAATGAAGTAGAGTATAAGTAGTGGAAGGATTAATCAGGTTTACTACAGGTGCACAGCCAGTGATTTTGGAAGTGAAGTTTAATGTTTAGTTTGAAAAGAGGTAATGATGTAATCTTTGTTATGTTGCTAGGAAGTAGATTCCATTTTCTACCTACTGAATTGGTGAAAAGGGAGTCACCAGCAGTGTTTACTGGAGGAGCGGAGAGAGTTAAAATTATTATAGGGGATTATGAGTTGAAAGAGTATAGGGGTGTTCATTGGTTAGTACAGAATTTTATGGGCAATAGTGAGTTGTTGGGTTGCAAGATAATTTTGAAATTCTGGCCAGCCTAGTAGTTTGAGGTTGAGATAGTGATGTGTTCTGTAGGGGTTCCCTGTAGCGAAGCGAGCAATGTTATTATAGCAGGTAGTCAATTTGGTAAGGTTGCTTTGCTTGAGGTTGGTGAAAATGGGACAAGCATAAAGAAGAGAGGAAAGAAGATGGGAGTGAGCAATCCTAGTTCTAGAAGAGGGAGTTAGAAATGGTCTAATATGATATAAAGAGCCTATTTTCCTATTGACAAGTTTTATGGTGTTGTTAATATGTTGGTTGAAAGAGAGATTATTATCAATTGTAATACCTAACAGTTTAGTGGTAGAGTCGGGAGAGATGATAGTGGCATTGTTAGAGGAGATGGTGAAGTTTAAAGGGGGGGTCCTGGAGGTGGGGGTAAAGAGGAGGAGTTTAGTTTTTTTAGCGTTTAGTAAGAGAAATCGACTAGAGAACCATGTTTCGACGGTATTAAAGACTTTTTGAGTATGAAATCTGATTTGCTGATTTTCGAACATTGGAAACTGTCACGGTTTTGCTTTTCGTGGTTACAATTCACTCATATGAGCAATCGCATGACTGTGTTTCACCTTTGTAAAGGTATATATATATAGGGGGTTAGGACTTAATGACCACATATCAATTAAACCATATTTAATTAAAAAGGCAAAACAACTAGGAGTGTAAGAGTAGAGTACACAAGAACAATACATTTTAAATGTATATATACATTTTCTTTGGTACAACTATATGAATTTTATTGATGGTTCTATACTTTTTATTAGTGGATAACAAGATAAAGTATGTTTTTTCATGCAGGTATTTATTATAACCAATTATATTACAAACACTTTTGATGTTTTATTAAATGTTTTTAACTAAGGGAAGTTTTGTTAAGAAAGAAGGTGTACCTCTTTAAGGAGCTTTGGCGCCTTTTTTAAATGGAAGTATTTATACTTGTAATAGTTGTAACAGTCTGTTTCATTCTACTTGAAAAAGCTCATCATTTAGCAGGGTGAAAGCTCTTGTATTTGAGTTTGTTTTATCAATTAAATTAAATTATTTATAGCCTGTTCCAGTGTGCCCAGACCATTTATTTCTTTGGAGTTATTGGTTACATGGTCTGAGTGTTTTATTTTTCCTGTTACGAGTATATAGATATACATATATATATATATATATATATATATATATACACACACACACACTTATGTGTGTGTGTGTGTGTGTGTGTGTGTGTGTGTGTGTGTGTGTGTGTGTGTGTGTGTGTGTGCGTGTAGTGTCTTCATACCAATACCCACTGCTCATGTAGCTTGGTTGTGTGCAGGCAATGCAATGGCTTCCAACAAAACACCACTGTCAAGCACCATGTCTGTGATGATTGACTTTGGCTGACGTTGCACATGGCATACCTTAGACTGCATAGGGTTGTATGCATAGGCAGCTACTTAAGTCTGTACAGGAGCAGAAACAATAGTCCAAAAAAGAAACATAACCTGCTTAAGGCAGACTGCCTTCAGGCACAATACAGTTACCTCACCCAGTAGTACACAGTTGAATATTTTAGCCACATGCTGTGGCAAGCTGCTACAGAGACATATAAGCTGTGTTTTGTATCCTACAGTGGTACTGCTGCTCAGGGCAGTCACATGATGCAGTCTGTGTGTTCTTATATGACAATCTATACTGCAGCTAGCAACAAGCAGTCAAACCACATACATCTAAGGCTAATCTCCACTGCAGTTTATATAGACCTGTCCTACATAATGGTGCCATATACTGTACTTTTAATTTCTGTCAAGTTTCTCCCCCTCCAGGAAAACTTTCCTAACTCACTGCCAATGAAACCTGCATAGAATAAATGCAGGACTACAGCTAAACTAATCAGAGCCTACCTGTACTGTAGCCTTTACAACAACCTGTTCAAACAGATTCACACTACAACAGCAGAGAGCAGAAACACCTGATACAAACAACATACAAAATCTTTGCTGTGGACCTTTAATGGTGAATTTCTCATTCACCTCTAACCATTTCACACACGATAACCCCTTTTTGACTGGCACACCTGACATGACTGTAGCTGAGTACAGCTGTAGCTTACAGTGTTACCACATACTTTCATACAGCACATTGTCTAAGCACTATTACAAAGCAGTGTCTTCTGGAGGAAGAACATCTAAGAGCCAAGTTAAAAAGTTCAAACTTAATTCACAAAGAAGAAATATATCTCATGTTAAATATATTTAGTGCACTTGTGTCTGCAGATTATTAGATTACTCATCGGTAATCTTCCATAACACAATAAGGATCTCAGACACAGTCAGGATTTATATTTTATTAATTCAAGCCTCAGAGCCTAGTCTGAGGGGTCATCTTGGAGTACGTGTTGGTTATTCTAGTGGAAGTAGATTAATTGGTGCTGTTCCTAGGTAGCTGAGTACTATTAGCTTGAATTTATACCTGTTTTTCATTGGTTATCTTGTTTCGCTTTCTTGTTATGTAGTGCTCTTAGATGTGCTTAGAGTACTGCATGTATAGCTGAATAGCAGGTCATATGCGCAACTTCGTTTTTTCCCACCAGTCAGTACTATTTTTCCATTTGATTTTCATTCATCAGGTGCTAAACACAACTACATTCTGGGCCTAATCAATCTGCATTGATGTACAAGCACCCCATACAGGCTGCAAAAAACAGCACATTTATGAGCTAAATAGTCTGTATAGCAACTCTTAAACAATACTATCTAGGTATCTCCAGCACTTCAAAATTATTACTCTCCAAACAGTCTTATTATAAAAATCAAACAGTCCAAATTGTAAAAACATTACCATAGCCCTGTTTTTTACTTCCTAACAGGGCCCTTTTCATCAATCAACACCAAGCATCATAAGGTAACAGCAGATTCACAACCACCACCACCACCCCTACTGCCAGCCATTTAACATTTGATACTCTAAACACTGCAAAAACTCAGCCCTCTCCTGGTTGGCATCTATTTTTTGGACTTTTTGGATCTGCAAACTAATAACACTGATTTTTGGTAAACAAGGTTTGCTGATGACGGCAAGTTGGGTGTGGCTGAAAAATCTACTTTGGAGACATATGCCCTCCAAAAAAGAACTAGTTAAAGTCAATTCCTGGTGCTTACTAAAAGGACTCAAACTAAACTCCAAGAAATTAGCATCATCCCTTCTGGGAAGCAGAAACATCCTGCATCCTACTGCATTGAAAGTAGCCCTCTACCATATAAATCAGTGATCAGGGATATCGGCTTTTGTTTTGATAGCTGCTCTCCTATGACCATCACATTTTTACTGTAGTTGGGAAATCCTTTTAAATTTTGCAGTTAATTAATTAATTTATTTTATTTATTTATTTTACATATAGTTAACAGGAAAGTTCGATTGGACACAGGTCCTTTCTCAGTGGAGGCCCAGGGAGAAAAGCTCCACATACAACTCATTCCATAGTGCAAAAAAATGACATTTTACATCCACATACAACTCTTTCCATAGTGCAATAAAATGACATTTTACATCTTCTTCTAGCTTTTCCCGGTTAGGGGTTGCCACTGAGGATCACCTGTCTGCTCATGATTGGCAGTAGAGTTTTAAAGTGTCAAGTTGCCAACCCGATGCCCAACCTTCCATGGAAGGCACACACATGCACGCACTGACACCTAGGGCCAATTTAGAGTGTCCAATCCACCTACAGCATGTCTTTGGGATGTGGAAGGAAACCGGAGCACCTGGAGGAAACCCATGTGACTACAGGGAGGACATACAGACTCCGCACAGAAGGCACCCCAGCTGAGGATCGAACCGGAGAACCTCTTGCTGTGAGGCAACAACACTAACCTCTGTACCACCGTGGTTGCCCAAAATGACATTTTACATCACACATAGTAAAATAAAATGACACTTTATATCACACAGTAAAATAAAAGCTATCATAGTATTGAAGTAAATCAGATTTTACACATATACTAGTATATTTGGTTTCAATGAAGTATTATGATACTGATAAGTGATAAAAAAGTATATACTTGTCAAGTGAAGAAGAAAATAATTTAACTGAGAATAGAGAGTTGTAAAGCAGTTCTTAAACAGAAAGAGTCATAGAATCAGAAACATTTTTTTCAGTTGGATAAGAAAACCATCTGATGTCAGGATGGAATGTTTACAGTTGGGTGTGTAAAGTGGTGTGGGTGTTAAATAGTTAATTACCAAAGGTAGCTCTTCTAAAACCGGGAAAATCATTCTTCACCTATATTCTGCCCCACTCACAACTATTATAGACTATAATGCACCCTTCAGCATATATCTTGCCAGTCACATTTAAAAACTTGAAAAAAAACACAGAAGTTGCTAACAAACAGAAATTTGGTCTCAGAAACCTTAGTTACCAGAATATGCTGGAGTCCTTATCCCTGTTTGCAAGTGTTGTACAGGCTCCTGAGGGGATACCTATGCCTAGCTAACTGTAACCTTAGAGATCCAGTTATTTTCAACCTCCTTTTCCTTAACATGTCAAACCATGCAGCCAATATCAGAATCAAAGACTACAGCCTTCATCCAGAAATAAATAAAACTAGATGGAGAGGTGGGTTCTTCACCCAGTACCTCCCATTGCCTCTGGAATAGCATGTGATTTCTTGCAATCCTTCAAATGTAACTCCAACTGGATGGGCCTCTTTAAATTTGGCCCAGGACCTACAGGCACTCCCATTCCTGCAAAATTTGGGAGAGCCTGGGGGTCGGTTTTGGCAAGACATGCATGGCCACTGGCCAAACTTGCCTTGTATGTCCTACAATCCTATGAGCACACTGGTTATGCTAATGCGACACTGACTCATGAAGGTTTACTGAATCATTCTTTCTACATGACATGCCTATGGACCTAGTCATACTAAGAGGCTGTCTCATTCTTCTGCACTCACCTGAGCACCTGTGACTGCAAACAGTAACATAGCTAGGGTAGGGTTAAGGTGGCAACTGCCCCAGATGTAAGCTGCTGGTGACACAATACAAAGATGCCAAATGCTCATTATTGTGGCACTATTTTTCATTTCTATATCAGAATTTCTGAATTTCACTTCTGTTTTTCGGTTGTACTGAAGAGCTTCAGCACATTTTGTGTAATATAAGTTGTAGCAAGCAACTGCAGTTTTAAAATCAGAAGTCCTAAAGGGGAGAGTACAGAAATCAGACCTGGCTACCTCCCAAGTTATAAGAGCTCCAGCCAAATCACAGAAATTTTTTTTGCTACTCAGTTACATTTGAAAGGCACCAAATATGGGTAGGTCAATGACCCCAACAGGAATGCCATGCAGCATGTTACTTTTGTAGCTGATGGTAGCACTAAAGAGCAAATATACTCTCATACTTAGGCATACTGCAAGTAGTAGACACATTACTGCCACTTATAGGTTCATAGGTTCAAAGGTAAGTACTAGACTAGCTGCCTTTTCAGGACATTTTAAGCCTGGACAATTTCCCTCAAATGTAAGAATCAATCCTAGTACTCTGAGTCCATGAGGTAAACACCTTAACCATTATGCCAGCTCCAACCCCTTTTTACACCATTATACTACCCTGACATGCCACCATTTTATGCAATGCATTATAGATACCCTGCCACAGGTCATGCTAATAAGATGCCTTACATAGTGTGACACATACCAAAAACTCAGTAGCATGACCAGAATTAGACCTGCTGAATGGACATGGTTTTAAATGACATTGTGTGTGGCAGGGTACCCGAGTGGTCTAGCAAGAAGTCAATGATATTGGCTGCATGATATCTGCTGCATAAGAACCACTGGGAATATAAAGCATGTGCCTGGCAAAGTCTTGACAGAGTGTTTTTTGATGCCACTGGGATGCCGTGATCTGTTGAGCATTGCAGGCACCAGTATAGCAACTTGCAGATGTGCCATCCTGATCTTAGTCGCTGGGAAGAAGAGGTCAGAGTCAAGGTATCTGAAATGAACTGCATGTATTTGTCTACACTACACAGACAAATATAGCTTTCCTGTATAGTTCAGAATGGTTTATGGGTATGTTACTAAATGCTATATTTTATTTTATTTTACTTTACAGCTCCAGAGGCCATACAAGAGAATCATATTCTATATCAGACCAGGATAGAAGAGCTTTTGAGCTACAGGAATATATATGTTATTTACCCTCTTTCTGTAATTAGAATTGTGTTAAGAATCTATATTTCTGCCTTAAGTATCAGACATAAGCATACATGTGAGCTACCCTGGTTGGATAAGTGTGGGTGTATTTACATGTACAGGTATTCTCAGTGTAGTTCAGATGCTATTATGAGTATCGGCAACACAGTTACTCTTTCTCTGTGCGACCTTTGCAGTTTGATACCTGTATACCTGCAACTGTTAGATAAGATAGGTGCAGACAAGCAGATGGTTACAGACTCACCATATTGTCCCAGAATTTTATAGGCAGACTGTTTATCCTAAACACAACTGTTATATGCAATAGCTACATGTCAAGATGGTTACCTGCATCCACCTTGTAAAGACAGCACATTATAACATAGCAGCATATTACATCACAGATATGTAGTTGGTTAGCTTCTAGCTTTATACAGCAGAACTTATATATTTCTGTGTTACACATTATATGTGTTTCATAGATTATACAAATGCCCCCCTTCCTTTGTCACTCTTCTTTAAATAAAAAAATATATAATACACACACACACACACACACATATAATGTGTGTGTGTGTGTGTGTGTGTGTGTGTGTGTGTGTGTGTGTGTGTGTGTGTGTGTGTGTGTGTGTGTGTGTGTGTGTGTGTGTTTGTATAAACCTCTGTAGTGATAGTGGTGCTAATAGACATTCATCAGAATTAAAAAGTGCCAGACTGGCATGTTGTATTATATTCAGTTTCCATTAGGTGTTATGTTTTAGTATATGATTTCTGCACATGATGGTGGAATGCAGCCTGTATGGATAATATGTTTATAAAGGCTAGCTGTAAAGAGAGGAGAACTACAGGAGCTTGAGCCCAAGTGCTCAAAAACATTGTCTCAAAGCCAGGAATCTGAGTGCCTTATAGCTCAGGTAGACTACTGCTTGCAGTCAAACTCAGAATATGAGTTAAGGCAATCAGCAGTGAGTTGGAAGCAGAGGGAGGATTTTAAATTTAGGGAGAGAGATTTTTAGGCTAAGGGAAATGAAAGGAAGTTTTAGGTTTGGGGACAGGGAAGAGGGTTTTATGGTGAATGAAGATGTTTTAGGTTTAGGGAGTGGGAGGGGAGTTTCAGGCTTTGGGACTGATTGGGGAGTTAAGGTTTAGGGAGGAGTTTGAATTTCTAGGTTTAGGGCGATATCAGAGACTTTAGGGTTAGTGAGGAGGACTGGAGGTCTAGAGTAAGGTAGAGAGGACTCATGGTGGGAATTGCATGAGAGATATACGGTTAGGATAGTGCTATACAGTTGTATAGTGTTGTGTGAGGGGTGGGCTTTGAACAAGTGGGAGATCAGACTAGTGGCTGGAGCACTTGATTTTTCAAACAAGTATCAGTGAGCAGTTGGATCACATCCTAATAGCATATGACCTATATGTGAAAATAGAATTCTATCTCTGTAGAATTTTGTGGTAAATTGTGTGCTCAAAATTATATTCTAGAATTTTGTCTACAGAATTCTTTGTTTAGAATTATGCTTTTAGAATTCTATGTTTAAATTTCTAGCTATAGATCTTGATGTACAGTGGTCTTCTTACAGAATTCCATGTCTAGGACTTTAGCTGTAGAAGTTTGTGTTTAGAATTATGTCAACTGAGGAACCTGATGGCTTTATAGTATGACAGTTCTGCCTTATATATCCTGCACGTATTATTGTCATTCAAACATTCAAATGATTGACAACTCATTTTGTTGACAAGTTTGTGTGAGTGTTAAATAGAGTGACTTTATGAGTAAATACTCATTTGTGGGAATCAAATATATCTGAAATCAAGCTTTACATAATGTAGGTAAACATGAGTGTGCAGAAAAAAGAAAGTTTGACTGAAAATGTGGGGGTTGCAATAATGTGCAACATTGCATTATAAAAGTTATTATATATGTGTGAGTGTTTGCAAGTTAGGCTAAGAGTAATGGTTAGCTAAGTGGATAGATTTAGTGTTGTGCCTATGTGTTGTGTGTGTTCTATGGTCCTTTGTCTTACTTAGTGGTACTATTAGGTAATTCTTTTTTTTTTAGTAACATAGTGTGTACAATTGAGATTATGGGTAGGGTAAACGTTAGCAGAAACATAGCTATGGTGGAATGAAAGGGGCAGCCAGACCAGGTGAAATGTGTCAGAGGCACAATCTGCAGATCTATTTTTTTTTCTTCAGTGTTATGCACCTCATGTAAATGCAAGGGCAGGAGCAAAGTGGGAGGGAGTTAGGACGTGGCACTCCACCATAAGTGGGAAGGAATGCCAGATTGGAAAATAGACCATTTTTTATTTTTCTTTTGCTCCTTAACCGAACCAGACAGAGGAGCCGTACTTGGCACCAAATGAGCCAGCTATGGCTCTGGGAGTTAACAAACATGAGAAAAGTGCAAAAGTATAAAAAGTGGCTTCCACCAAAACGAGAGGATAAAATTCTTCTTTAATAAAATGTAGTTCTTAAAAGCATTCAAAAAAGTTTCAGGCCAAAACCAGAAAAAATGGATAAGCATTTTCAATGTATAATCTTCATCAGATCCTTAGTTTTTCATCCTCTGAGTTACTTATATTTAAATTGAGAGCAACCAAAAACTTCAATTAAGTAATTAACACGCCCTTTTGTCTTGCATCCCAATAAGGAACCATGCAGGCCAATAGCAATGTCCATATCAAACACACCTTCTTTTAAGTCAAACAAAGATGCCACTAGTATTTCCTATTGAGACTGCACTCTTTTAATATCAGTTTCAGTGGTACAATATGGTTCAGTCCTGGTGGAAAGTTAGCTCTTAAGTTCATAATCCACCTCATTTCTTCTTTTTCAATTCTATTGAAAAGATCTCCTTTACAAACTCCAGGATTTACTTGGGAAATCACCATAAAAGTAAACTTATGCCCATTATACTCCCGTATGTGTCCGTACAAAGCATTAGTGTCTATTTTGTTTTTTATGTCCAGCTGGAGTCGCAGAATGTGCTCTTTAAACTTCCTATTCATCTTGCCTACATAGTAGGCTTGGCAGGAACCACACAGAGCTACATAAATCACATTTTTAGTATGGTGGGCAATTGAATACAAATACAACAAGAAGGAATAAGGTGACAGGTACACGAAAATGCGGCTTTTGTAAAGCATGCAACTTAATTAACACCACAAATATTTTTGAACATCCTAACACACACAAAATTTATAGATATTATGGCTTCGCTAATTGTAATACTAAAAACGTGATTTATGTAGGTCTGTGTGATTCCTGCCAAGCCTACTATGTAGGCAAGATGAATAGGAAGTTTAGAACATTCCTGGATTTTCTGTACGTGGATCTACTTGACTTTTATTTTTAAAAACCGTGGAATACTTGCTTTTGCTTCGTTCCGTTCATTTTACTTTTACATTTGTCATTATATTTCACGGTAACGAGCATATTCCAGGTCAGCAGCAGTTCTTTTGGATTGTTTTTTATAATTTAGTGTTTTAAATTCTATTCATAGAACCCAGTGTTTTCAATTATATGTGTAGAATTTTATATTTAGATTACTGTCTATATAATTTAAAGTTTAGAATTCTATCTATACATTTCTTTATTCTTAATGCTTTTTCTACATTTCTGTATTTTTATTTTATCTGTATAATGATGTGTTTAGAATTCTGTCTGAAACATTTGCACATTTAGTCCTCTCTATAAAATTATGTGTTTAGAATTTCATGTGTAATATTCTGTCTGCAGAATATTGTCTACTGAGTTCCAGGCGTAGAAAGCTATCTACAGATTTTTGTGTTTAAAATTCATATAATTTGTTGTTTACAATTCTGCTTATAGAATTCAATTTCTAGAATTTTGTGTTATGACTCTATCTATAGCCTTCTGTATTTAGAATACAAGCTGTATAATCCTCTGTTTAGAAGCTTGCCTATAATTCTTTCTTTATGAGTCTGTGCTTAGAATTCTTTTTCTAGAATGTTTTATGTGAACTTCTCGGCTTAAAACTCTGTCTGCAGAAACCTGTTCTGCAAAATTACTCATTTGGAATTTTGCATATAGAAGTCTGTGATTAAACTTATTGATTAAAACAGAATTGTGTGTGTATAAAAGTCCCATCTTAAGGATTCAGTCTTATAAAATTTGTGTTTAGATTTCTAAATGTAATGTTCTACCTGTAGACTAATGTGCTTATAATTCTGTCTGTAAAAAGCAGTCTGTAGAACTCCCTACTTAGACTTCTAGCTGTATTATTTTCATGTAGGGTTTTATATGTAGATTTCTGTACTTAGAATTTTATCTGTAGAATTATGAGATTAGAATTAGGTCTGCATGTCTCTATCTGCAAATTCATCCATTTATAATTCTATCTATAAAATTCTGTTGAAGACAATCTGTGGGATTATTTGTCTAGAATAATTTATGAACAATATCTGCAAAATTCTGTGCTTGGGATATTTTCCATAGACTTGTGTGTTTAGAATTCAGTTAGTTTAATTCTGTATGTATAAATTTATATGTAGAATCTCATTTGTATAATTATGTGTCTATAACTTTGTCTATAGAAGTTTGTGGTTAGGATTCTATCTGCAGGGTTTTCTATGCAAAATTCTAGTGGCAGAATTCTGTGTTTGCAATTCCAAGTTTAAAATTCTTGGAATTTTGTCTTTTTAATGCAGTGCTTCCAAGTTCTATGTGCAGAATTCAGTTTGTAGAATTCTATACCCAGAAAACCTTTTTCAGAGTTCAGTATTTAGAATCTTGTGCATAAAATATTCTTTCTATTGAAATATGTCTACAAATTCTGTGTTTAGAACTCACTATTTAAATTTCAATCGGAGGAGGATTCTACTTTAGACTTCAATCTACAGGATTTTGGTTTAGTATTCTTTCTCTAGAATTCTGTATGTGGGATTCAATTTTAAGATACTGTAGAATTATTTACTGTACTTAGACCTTCCATACATAGGATTCTTGTATAGACTTACATAGACATTATTTTCTGTTTATAATTTTATCATTAATATTCTGCATGTGAAATTTTGTGTTTAGAAATCTTTAGATAGAATTTTTTTTATTTAGACTAATATCTGTAGAATTTTACATTCGAATTATTTGTTTAGAATTCTTCCTTTAGAATTCTGTGCTTAGACGTTAATCTTGAAGGAGTCTAAATATTCTAAATGTATAACTCTGTGTTTTGCATTCTGTTTTTTAGAATCTATCTATGAAATCCTGTTTTGCATTCTATGTGTAGAATCTTGTGTTTAGAATTCTGTGTGTAGAATTCCATTTTAGATTTCTATCAATAAAAGTATTTTTATAGAATTCAGTCTTTCAACTTCTATATGTAGAACTCTGTGCTGGAAATTCTATTTGCATAATTCTGTTTATAATTATGTGAAGACACCAGTACTTAGAACATTTTGCTTAGAATTCTAAATGCAGAATAATCTGTGTTAAAATTACATTCTAAGAATGATATCAGTAGAATCATGTGCTCATCCTTACATATGTAAATTTCTCTGTTAAAAAGGTTGTACTTAGGGTTCTTTATGTAGAATTTTATGTTTAGTTTTTTTCCTGAAAAACTGTGTTTAGCATTCTTTCTGTAGAAGTTTTAATATATAAATCTGTCTGTAGAATTTTATGTTCAGTATTCTGTGTGAAAAATTCTCTATACAGAATTCCATCTACAGAATTCTTTGTTTGTTTCTTCCTTCAAAATTATGTTTAGAACTCTGTGTTCAGAATTATATCTGCAGAACTATGTATATAGACTTCCACCTGTATAATTTTGTGTGCAGAATTCTATCTCTAAAAATTATATGGTTAGAATTATATCGGCAAAATTCCATGTTTGTAAAATTCTATCTGTAGAATTCTGATTTGAATTACATATGTAGAATTTTGTGTGTATATTTTGATGAATTCTATAAGCAGAAGTCAGCATTTATAATTATACTCCTAGTCTTTATGTGTTTTCAGTTCTTTACATAACTCCTGTGCATTTAATTTGGTTTCTTAATTTGGATTGAAGCATTATTGTTCGATTGAACATTAATCACACAGAAGGCATCAACAAGGCACATTGATGATGCTCCAAAATAATGAAAAGAAGAACATCGAAGAAAAAATAAGTAAATAAGGACAAAGTATATCCTGGGCTGGGATTTGTTTCCTTATTTTGTACATTTTTTTAAGTCCCAAAGCTCTTATTCCATTACTAACAGTTCAAAAATTGTAAGATTTATTTTATTTAACAATTGTTTACTGGGAAAATCCAACTTGAAATGAGTCAATTTTTAGTGGAGGCCCAGGGAGAAATGCTCCAGCTGCATGTCTTTGTAATGTGGGAGGAAACTGGACCATCCAGAGGAAACCCACATGAATGCAGGGAGGACATGCAGACTCTGCACAGAAGGTACCCCAGCTGAGAATTGAACCATAGAATCTCTTTATGTGAGTAACAATGTTAACTGCTGCACCGCTGCACCATCCTATTCAGAAAAAAATGTTAACAAGTTTGGAAGAAAATAGAAAAGACCTGATGAACTGAAAGATGAGGAAAGAGATAAAAAGGAAGTAATTTTTCTTCTCAGAAAAGGTTTAGGTACACCTCTGAGACTGTGACGATGAGAGAAGAATCAATTATGATGTACGCTCTCGGTAAGAGATGGTCAAAAAAGTACATAGCAAACTACTGTAATAAGTGTTGACTAATAAGTAGAATAAATCACTTATCTTGTATTCATCAAGATGAACACAGGAGGACTTTGTCTACTGCTAAAAGCAGCAAATGAAATTTGAGAGACAAAAAGAGGTGTACTAAATCATGGAGAAAAGGGAAGCCTGAGCACTGGACAAACTTCTGAACATAAAATTGCCAGTTTGGATCCATCATGATGAAAGATTACCCAACCATCCACATGGATGGAATAAAGAATACAGGATCTATATGTTAAAAATTGCATCTGTAGAATTCTTATAAATCTTAGCCATAGAATTTTATACATGGAATTCGATGTTTAGAATTCTATCTACAATTCTGTGTTCAGAATTCTGCCTCTACAAAGATATATTTGCAGAAGTTTGTGTTTAAAAGTTTGTAGAGTTCTGTGTTTAGAATCTTATCTGTCATATGCTAGTGGTAATAATTTGTGTTTGAAATTATGTATTTAAAATTCTTTCTGTAATATTCTGCATTTCCAGTTCTATCTGTAAAAGTCTGAGTTTAAAATTCTATCTGTAGGAAATCATCTACTTGTAGAATAGTATAAAATACTGAATTAATATTTCTGCAAAAGTCAGTGTTTAGAACTCCATCTGAAGATTTTCATTTTTAGAGCTCTGGAGTTGGATTTCTATGTAGTGAATTCAGTCTGTAAAGTTCTAGGTGTAGAATATCTCTGTTTATAGTTCTGTTTGAGATTTTTGAGTTTTCACTTCTATCTATGGAATTCATTGTTTAGATTTCTATCTGGAAAATTCTATCAGTAGATAAATCTGTAGAATTATGTATGTTGTATGTATGTTTGTATTTCTGCATAGATTTCTGTACTCTGAAATGCTATATTTAGAATTCTATCTGCAGAATTCTGCATTTATGATTCTGTCAGTAGACTTCAGTGTTCAGAATTTTATTTGTAAAATTCTGTGTTAATAATTATGTTTAGAATTGTTTCTGCAGAAGTTTGTCTTCAGAAGTATATCCAAAGAATTATGTGTTTAGAATTCTCTCTGCATAATTTTATGTTCAGAATGTTGGGTTTCAAATTCTGTATGGAAAAAGTGTAAATATTTCTTTGTTTAGTATTCTATTCCTATAGTTCTCCCATTAGAACTGTCCCTGGAACTCCCTGGGAATTCAGAAATTCCATCTCTAAATAATGTAAAGTGCCTACTGCTGATAAGGAAATTTGCATAATTATTGGGTAAATAATTCAGAGATAGCTTTAGACATAATGAGGAAGATTTAGATTTCATTATCGATTAATTAGCATGTCTCTGAATTGCTCCTTTTTACTGCTAATGCAAAAATAATTTTGCTGTAATAATTACCAATGTCATCCCATCAGATAGCACTGGCACAAGCACCTTCCACACATTCTAACACATACATTCAGACATTTGTGCACACTCACAGAAACATACACACACACACACACACACACACACACACACACACACACACACACACACACACACACACACACACACACACACACACACTGCCACTCACATACCCACTACCATTGTCTCTCTGCTGAACTTTGCCAGACTTACCAGTACATGGCCTCTCCCATTAACCACAATGGCTAACTGTATTTTGACTGAAATAATTTTCTCAACCAGTTGCATTAATTTATACAGCTGGGCAATTATGTGACTCACTTGGCTGCATTATTTGGTAACTGCAGGCATTTATGGGGAGAGTGAATGGCTAATTTTCATTAGCTGCTCCCCTAGATTGCCTCATTATCCTGTAACATGGCCACTGGGACTGCCCACTGCAGTGATTGTTCAAATCATGTACAACCACTGCAGCGATGTCAGCATCTGAATTAGAAAGGATGGCCATAAGGGGTTGGCCAGTTTTTTTAGAGCTCACTGCTTATAGTAGCCATTTCTGAATCCAGAGGTCTATGTCTAGAATTTAGTCTATACAGTCCAGCATGTTTATGTGTTTCAATAAAGGATATTCCATTCTTAACTCAGCTGTGGACTACCTACTATTTTATTTTATTATTTTGTAGTACATATTTTTAAAGTATGATTTTTATTAGTGAACTAGGTACATAACATATTTCAAGGAGTGAACTTTACACCCTCCACACTACAAAGCTTTTGCTTGGTTTGTTTTTGACCCAGTATAGGTTGTATACTAGGTTTTCTGAGACTTTGAGGGATACTACAGATTTTTCTTTTTATAATTATATCTTTGGAGTTTTGTGCTTGGAAATCTGTGTCTACAATATTATCTTGAGAATTCCATCTCTGAAATTCTCAGTGATTGTTTCTTAAAAAAAATATTTTAGAACTTTCTGTTTAGAATGTTATATATAAATATATATATGTATATATATATATATATATATATATATATATATATATAAAGAGAGAGAGAGAGAGGGAGAGCTCTATTTCCAAAATTATATTTGCAAAGTTGTCTAGACTTCTGTATGCAAGGGTGTGTTTAGAATTCTGTTGGTAACTCTACCTGTAGAGTTCTATGTTAAGAATTTTGTATCTATAATTATGCTTACAATACCAACAGTATACTTCTGTCTATAGAATTATGTATAGAATTTTGTGTTTAAAATATATTTGCACAAGTCTACCTGCATAATGCTCTATTTGAAATTCTAACTCTGGAATTCTATCCATAGACTTCTATTTGTAAAATTTATTTTGTGTTTCAAATTATATCTGGAGGATTCTGTGTGCAGAGTTCAATCTGTAGATTTTTGTCTTTAGAGTTCTGTGTTTAGAAGTCTCAGTTTACTAATCTGTATTTATAATTTTACCTGTAGAATTCTTGTGGAGCCTAGCTATAGATTTATATTTATAGAGTAATGTCTAGAATTCTCTCTCTAGAATTCTGTGTTTACCTCATGTATTGAGGTCTACTTGCAAAATTCTGTTTTAATAATTCACTTTGTAGAATTGTGGTTTAAAACATTGCAAAATTGTATGTTAAACTTTATATTCCAATTGTAGTATTGTGTGCTTAATGTCTTATCTTTACAATTCTATCTGTCTAATTCAGTTTTTGGAATTCATTCTATCAGTTGAATTCTGTGTTTAGAATTTGATTTGTATAGTTCTAGTGTTTAAGTATGTCTCTAGAACTTTGTGTTTAGAATTCTATCTGTATAGGTCTGCATTCAGAATTTTATGTTTTGGAATAATGTGTTTAGAATACTGTCTATGGAATTTTATAAGCAGAATTATGTGTGCAAATTATATTGTAGAATTCTGTCCTTGAAATTCTATCAGCAGAATTATCTGTTTAGAATTCATGTTGAAATTGGTCAGCAAAATTATTTTCTATGCTTAGAATTCTTACCTGTGCATTACATGCCAATGATTTTTATCTGTTGAATTCAGTGCTAATAAAAATCTCTATGAACAGCAAACCCAGTGGCAAAGAGGGATAAAGCTCTGATGATGGCCCAGGCAACCTGAGTTCAATTACCAGCTTGGGCTACTATCAGCCAAGCAAGGAGGGAAGGATGGGTGTGTCCATCCTTGATGAGAGGGCACTCATCAGTGATGCTCCCTAAGGGGAAGCATGGTCCAAAGAGGGGAGTTGCCCTCAGATGTAGTCAATGATCATGTGAGCAGGCAAAGGGAGTAGTTAGGGTATATACCTCCAGATGGGAGTACATATGGCCAAGACCCCAAGACTACCTTAAGATCCATAACCAGCCCCAGCAATACCAGAATAGTCCAGGGGTAGGAGGATGGCTTGTAGACCTGGTATGAAATTAAGGCACTGGGGGCTGAGCCAGTAGGATGAGGTCCGAGGGGAACAAAAAAATTAAAACTAAAAAATAAATCTCTGTGAAGAATTCTTTCTGCAGGATTCTGTGGTTATAGTTCTATGCTTAAAATTCTGTATACATAGCTCTGATTTTAGATATCTATCTCAGAATTATGTGTTTAGAGTTGTATCTGTAGAATTCTGAATTTATAACACTATCTGTAAAATTCTGTCTGAACAATTCTGTGTTTAGAATTTTCTGTATAAAATACTGTGTTATGAATTCTGGATATAAAATTTATCTGAGGTATTTTAACTATAATATTATCTGTTCAATCTCCTCTGTGTACAATTCTATCAATAAATCTTTTATGCAAAATTCTGAGTTTAGAGCTGTATATTAAAAATTCTATCCATAGAATGCTACCTGTAGATTTCTGTCTGTATATTTCCATGTGTATAATTTTATCAAGAAAAATTGATTAGAACTCTTATTTGTTGAATGCTGCCTTCAGAATTTTATCTGGGCAATTCTCTATTAATTATATTATTAGATAAATGTGTTTAGAGTTATGTGTGTATAAAATTCTGTTTAGAACTCTGTCTATAGAATATAATTATATGTATAGAATTCTTTGTTTAGAATTTATCTGTAGAATTCTATCTGCTGAAATATATGTGCAAGATTCTGTATTTAGGATTCTATCTGCAATTTCTGTGTTTAGAATTCTATATGCAGAATTCTGTCTGGAGAATTCTAGGCATACAATTCTGTGTGTAGAGTTCAGTGTTCTGAATTATGTCTGTGGAATTTTTTCACTAGAATTTTCTTTAGAATTTTGCATTTACAACTCTTCTTAAGAATGCTGTCTATAGAACTCTGTGTTTATGTTTCTGACTGTAGAATTCTGTTTAAAATCCTATCTATAACATTCTATCTGTGCAGCTCTCTGTTTAGAATTTAATCTACAGAATTGCATGTTTAGAATTTTGTCTGTAGAACAAATGCTGTGGTTAGAATTCTGTCAGTGTAATTACATTCTTATAATTCTGAATGTAGAATTCTGCCTTTAGAGCAATATCTTTAGAAGGGATCTACTTCTAAAGCTTGAAGTTTCAAAACTTTGAACTTCACATGGCCAAGACCAGAAGATCGAAGTTTTGAAACTTCGAAAATGAAATAAAAATAATAGAAACAACATTTTTTTTTTACATTTTTGCAGGGGGAAAGCCCCCCTGCACCCTACACCTCCTAATAAATAAATATACCAACTCCGAGATTGCACTACGGTGACTAAAATGGTAAATATCCCATTCTGTGCTGTATGGCGATCTCCATTCAAAACATTTGAAGTTTCAAAACTTCAATCTTATGGTCTCGATGTCTGAAGTTCGAAGTTTTGAAACTTCGAGCTTCCAAAGGGGATCCCTCTAGAAGTATTGTATTTGCAATTAAATCTCTAGAGCACTGTGTTTAGAATTCTATTAGTAGAATTAAATGTACAAAACTCAGAGTTCAGAATTATATGTTTAGAACTCTGCAAAATCCAGTCTACACAGTTGCTTGCTTACATTTCCTTCTGTCTGTGCTTGCAGTTTTAGCTATAGAATTCTATCTGTATAATGCTGTAGAATTCTGTGTTTAGAAATTTAGTCATAGAATTCTGTCAGCAGAATTATTGCTTAGCATTCTCTCTGTATAATTCTGTGTTAAGAATTATGTTTTATATTGTATCTGTAGAAGTCTTTCTGAATTCTATCTACAGAAGTTTATATTTTTATCTTTTTGCACTGAAATCCTGTATTTAGATTACTTTCTTAACTGCAGTATCGGATGGTCCCATATGATCATCACTTCTTCGTTTTTCACAATTCTTTGTGGTTTATGTTTCCATTGATGTTTGTATATTGAAATGTTTCCAGAATTCCTAATGCAACAAACTTTCCACACTGCCTTGTCATTACTTTCAGAATACAGATCTTCAGACGTATGTTTATCGCAAGCAGCAATAAGATGTGCAGCTTTTTCTAACTCTGTATTGTAGATCCTACATGTGTCTATATCTCCAATTTCCTCTGATTCATTTTACGAAACAATAAACCTATAGCCCACATTACTGAACTGATATTATTGGGCTTTTATGTTACAGTTTGCTATTCTTGCCACTATAATTGTGTGCTTTCCATGTGTTTTTCCTTTTCTTCAGGTTGCAGTCTTTACATACTTTTTTATTTTTATCACTTTCTATTGCTGCCTATTTTTTTTCTACTTCTGCACTGATTTCCATCCCAAGTGCTTCCTGAAATGATTCTGCTAATCCAAGTAAAGATTTCATCTTACATTTGTTTTCTTCATGATTTAGAATTTTCACTGTGGTTGGTTGGATCTGGTGACATCAACAAATATTTTTGCAGACCCACTACTCCAGATCTGTACATATAGTCAGTTCCAAGAAGACCCCTGTCTTCCACAGACTGGGGTATATGCAGTCTTTCCAATGGTATTTATGTATCATTTGATAAACAGAAAGTATTTTTTCTTGTTTTCCTGCCAATTGATCTAACACTTTTTGGTGCCATTCAATCACACTGAACTCTAGGTATGAACATGTAGGGTAGGCTGATGTATACCTTGAATTTTATTCATCCTAGATGTCAAGGTATTTTTCAATATTCATTTTGACCTTCTGAAATATTCCTTACAAAGCCTTTTTTTGAATTTGCCTGTGTTGTACTGGTGATAATTCATCTATTCCCAGTCAGTTGTGCAGTCCTTTTTGTTCCAGTCATCTTCTCTCCCAATGTGATATTTTCTTGATGATTCAGTTTTCCTAATATAAAGGCTGCTTTCACAGATGTATCAAGGCTAGATTTTCCAGGGGATTCAGGAAGAACCCCACCAATAGTATTAAGAGATGCAGACAAATGGACTGTTACTGCAATGCTAACTGCCCCATCCCTCTCAACTGTCCCCAATTTTACAAGACAGTTCTGCTGTTGACACTCATATGTGCCCTGTCTGCCATAACTCACAAACCATTGCAAGCAGTGAATAATGCCAGAAATTAGACTTTCAGGTTATTATGTAAGAAATACCCTTTTACACTAAGTTTTCAGTTAGTATACAGGGTTAAGGCTCCTGCTAACAAGCTACATTCTGTAACAAGGATGTATGATTTGAACCCCCACCCTTTTTATTTTAATGTTTTTTTTCAAAGACTTAAGTAATATATTGAAGTGTCTCAGGTATCTAGCAGTGGTACAGAGAGCTAGTAATCTGTGAAAGAGTGCAGAGGGTACAGGGTTTGAACCTTTTAAGTGCCTTTATGGCATGATATAAAGTGTATCCTTGATGTTTAGCATTTCCCCCATCCACACCCATCTTCAGTGCTGCAAAATGATGCTCTACTATTTCTTTAAAGCCTTGTAAGACAAAGTATAAGAAGTTATCCCGGATGTTTATTGTAACATCCACTCCATGTTTTTTTGTGTTGCAAAATGGAGTTCTATTATTTTAAGTGCTTTTATAGCACAACGTAAAGAGTTTCCCTGGTATCTATTGTGCTCCCACCCCAAATCCTAAACATTACAAAATACTGTTCTATTAAAGTGTGTATAAGGTATGATATAAAGAGTTATCCCTGGTGTCCTGTGTCCATCTTCCCTAATGTTACAAAATTTGCTCATTAGTCTGCAGACGTGTTGAGGTATGACAGCATCCACAAACACACACACACACACACACACACACACACACACACACACACACACACACACACACACACCTGAGGCCACTCATCCCACTGCATACACTCACACATATAACCACTTGCAGTTACTTGTCAAATGAGCAGTATAGTTTTAAACCAGTCATAAAAAAGAGGTGTGATGTTATTTGGCAAGATTGTTTTCTGGAACTCTAGCTATGGTAATAGCCTAATCTGTTAAATAAACATCTTAATGGGCTGAAGGTAAGGCAAAACAACATGGTAACAACAAAGGGAAGCATGTCAAATTGTTGACAGCCAATCTAATGAATTGTTTTATTTATTTTATTTTACATTTGTTAACCGGGGGTGTCTGACTGAGCCGAAAAGGCCCTTTTTCAGCAGAGGCCCGGGGAGAAAAGCTCCACAAAGAAAAATTACAGACACATTTAGTTATTTAGACAATCAGTATACACACAAATTACAAGAGACATGTTTTTACAGTGGCATGCGGCACAAACAGTTACAGTGGAGAGAACAATCAAAAAAGATATTAATTTTAAAAATAAAGGTAAGTAATAGATGTGTGGTGTACAGCTGAACTTTGGAATGTAGGTAGAATACATACATAGTACATAGGTACAGTACATACATTGTAGATTAGCCAGTGTTTGTGAGTAAGATTGAAAAACTCAGCAAAATAAATGCTATAGTACCCACCACGTTGAAGGAATGCAGTCAAGAAGCAAGGCTGTAATCCACAAGATAGTTTATTCACGATAAAAACAAGGTGATAAGCGCTTTCGCGTACTGCTGCCGTACGCTTCTTCAGATCAACTTTAAAACAGAACCATGCCCTTTATATACTAATGCTGGGGTATCAATTATTCAATTATTAAATTAATTAACTGAGAAATTCTTACAATAAAGCAAACTAATACCTCAAAAGTCGACACCCTCTGCCTACTTCGTGTATATTACAAAATAAAATTAAGTACAATAGCAGAGTAAAAAAAAAACCTCATATCCAACATTTAAAACTAAAGGCACTCATCTTGGTATAAAATTCTATCTTTAGGGTGAAACAAAAAGTTAAAAACAAAGGTATAAACATAAGTATGTATGAATATAAGCACAACTCTATTGCTATTCATACTGAAACAATAATTATTGAAACCTTAATTATAATATTAAGAATAGAGACTAAATAACCAATATGTTAAATACTTATATAGCATATAAAAATATATATGTATGTAGGACAGTATGTAAGTAATATAAAAATTGATTGAAAAACTATTATAAATTGCTCTAGATTTAGTATGCATATGTTATCCGCTTTCACTAGCCTGGGGAGCAATCATGGCACTGCCAACTTTGCTTGAGATGTTGCCTGATGAGGTCTTTAAAGGAGGCTTTGGATGATGTGTTTTGAATGCTAGTAGGGACAGAGTTCCATTTTTTAGCCACCGAACTACTATATAGTGCATCTCCAAAGCTATTGTAGCTGTTGGTGACTTCTAGTAGTAGTTTGCTTGATGATCTAAGAGGCCTTTTGGCTGAGTGATGTTGTACTAGGTTTTTGAGGGCAGGACACTTATTGGAGAGGTAATAGATAGAATGACAGAGGCAGAGCTGATTGTAGGTTAGGAGGTTGGGCAGTTCAAGCCAGTGGAGCTGTCTCAAAGCAGTACAATGATGAGTTCTATATGAGCAATTTGCAGCAAAATGGGCAATTATGTTATAGCAAGCTTCCATTTTGCTTAGTTCAGTTTTGTTGAGATTAGTCAGAATGGGAGATGCATAGAGTAGGGTGGATAGAAGTTGGGAGTGAGCAATGGCTGATCTTGTGTTGTTGGTAAGAAATGGTTTGATACGGTAGAGTGACCCCAGTTTGGCATGTACTTTTTTAATAGTTAAGTTCAGATGACTATCAAATTTTAGGTGGGAGTCTATGGTTATTCCCAATAGCTTAGCCTGTGGCACTGGAGCAATTGGAGTAGCATTTGTGGAGTAGATAGTGAATTGACTGTTAGTGTTTTTGTTAGAACTGGTTATAATCATAAGCTGAGTTTTCTTTGGATTGAGGATAAGTTGGGCTTTGGTAAGGTAGTTTTCAACGTCAGAGAATGCTAGTTGAGTTGTTTGCAGGAGGGTGGGAATGTTTTGTGCAGCACAGATTAAGGTAGTGTCATCTGCATACTGAATTATAGATGCATGCTGTGTGGAGGTGTGGAGGTTATTTGTGAAGACTGTGAATAGTAGTGGTCCTAAGATAGAACCCTGTGGGACTCCTATAGTTATGGGCAGCTGAGGAGAGAGAGAATGCTGGTAGATAAAAAAAACTGTGCTCAAACAACTATTGGTGACCTCTGAGGTAACTTTTTTTTTGCAGGAAAACAAGCCCCTCTGCACCCCCAGGTTGGGGAATACCCCCTCACACCTCTAAACTTAAAAATACATATGCTAAAGTCAAATAACCGTAGAAAAAAAAGAAAAGCTCCACTGTCACTGACAGTCGGTTTAACATTTTTCCTTAGATCTATATGCAGTAGAAAAAGTTGATAACAAATCAATTCGCTTCCAAAAAACACCCCATATCTCTGCTTGGACTTTTATACCCAGATGGAGGTAGTACTTTGCCATTTTTCATAACTCATTTGAAAAGTGTTTTGCCACTGTTTCAGAGTAATTGATATGCAGTTTATCAATATAAGATGTATTTTACACATATGTAAGCATTCTATAATCCATGAATATGGAATAGATTCCTTTTTTATTAATATATCTATTCCACACTTGGGTTTCACCCCTTTTTATAGCACTCTACTATGGCTTTATACAGTAAAATATTATTCTCTGTTTTTCTTTTATTACCTGTCTGTTCTAGTGGCATGACTGAATTCCAGAATACATGATTATAAACTCTGTCAGCATGAATTCTGGTATATAATGTGTATGGTGTTAGAAGATAAGTTATTTGTTAATTATTCTCAAATTGCTTAGCTGTTTCAGTTTTCAGGATGAAGGAGTATAGTTTTTTCCTGTAGTTTACACACTGCTATTAGTGCAGGGATGCACCTATAAGTAATTTTACACAGAGATAAATCATTTTGTTAATATCTTTAGCCAGAGGTTAGTTAACAGCATCAGGACTTGGGATTTTCTATTTTGAAGCCTTTCTTAATTTTATCTACATTTGGTCTACATTGGCATGTCTTACTATTTTAATCTCCAAGGATGTTTCTCCAAAATCTATTGATTTCTTCTATTGTGGATAGTGGTAGTAATGTTTGTTTGCTTTCTTTCCCATTTTCCTATAAACTTCTTTTTTATTGAGCAATAAATTGCGTAGTACTTTTTTTTTCTGTTTTAGTTTTGTGTCTACCCTTCTAAGAGTTTCTGATGAACTATTCCCATTTCTATATTCTTCTAGCAGTAGTAGTTGCATTACAGAGCTCTCTCTATGGCAGCACTTTACTTGTTCCATTCTGTTGCTTTATTTTTTTATATTTTCTTGGAAATCCTTTACATGTTGGGAGGGTAGCTTAATGGCTAAAGTGTTTGCCTTAAAAACCCAAGGTGCAGGGTTTGAGTCTCACAAGGGATAATTGGCTAGGCTTAAAATGGCTCGCAAGGGCAGTTAGCTTAGTAATAAACTATGAACCTATGTTATTACTGCTAGCAGTACAGTAGTGTATTCAGTTTATTTTGATCATATCGAATAGATCCATCTTAGTGGTTCCAAATATTGTGCTCATCTGTTTTATCAGTCTTCTAACATGCTGTGTTTTATATATTTTCCATAATCTCTTTGATCTATCCTAATTAATCTATTTATTGTATCAAATCAAGCAGTTCTCCCTTTAGATCATTTTGTCTGGATAAGAATGCCCTCTTTGCTTGTTGTTTTCTGCTTTTTCCCATGATGTACAATCCTACCTGGAATTTTACCCATTTATCCTGGAAAAGATTATGAAATTTTGCCTTGTTGTAATGATGATGACATATAAAACAAGAAACCTGAGTCTGAATCTCCTAAAACTCCTACTTACATACTATATAAACCTAAACAGGTATTGTGATGATAGGAGGTAGTGCCAGCCTTGCCAGGAGAAGTAGGGCAGTGGATGTATGACCTGCGCCAGTATAGCTAGCTTGAAATTTGTAAATTATTATATGTCATTTGTATATCAAACTGATTTATGCAGATGCTTGTGCTGAAATTGTATTTGCGAGCTTTGCTTCTGTTAAAAAATATCAACAGTGCACCATGCTGGAATGAAAAGAAATGTGCATGTTTTATTCTAACTGAATTAAATTTATATGTTTTAATAGAGGATACTAGGACAGCAGAGGTTAGCCAGCTAGCTTAGTTTAAGAAAAATAAGGGAAATGTAAATGAGCTGTTAAACCATTAAAATGGCACACCACAGTGCTGAACAGGACTGGAGACAGTGGGTCTGGAAGAAGCCTTTGTTCATTAGCTCAGTAAAAATAGGGGAAGCCTCAGGCACTGCCATAAACATTTAGATGTGTATTGTAGCTGTCTATGCTAAATTCCTGTCTCAGCTTCAAAGGGGGATACTGTGAGAACCTAGAGGCAGGTGGCCAGATGAAGTCATTCTGCAAGTCATCCTGGATATTATATTTGACAGGAAGTAATCTCTGAGTATTGAGTATTCTGTTTTGGGGAACCTGACTAGACAGACTGCTCACATATTTCACTGTGCCTTGCTCTATCAAGTAAGTTATTAAGGGATAACAATTCTCATAGGTTCAGTCAGGAATATAGTGAAGCTTAGTTTAGAGATTGCTTTTCTTTATTTGTATGAGTCTATCCATCAAAGTTATTTTCAGTATTTCCTATGATTTTAACTCATTGGTTTACTGTAACTATATATTTAGTATTTTCTTGTTCTTTTATTATTTATTATTAAATGCATTTAAAAATTTCATTGTGGCTGGTCCTTTTTAGAAAATATTTAAGCTTTGAGAGTATTTACACATATTTGTTTGGTGATAACTCTGGACACTCCTGAAAGCCTTGCTGTTTAGTCAACATTACCATTTGTATTAATATTAACTTCACTCAGCATAATTGGATACCCTTTTAACAGCCTTATAGCAAAAGATTGGTGGCAGTGAATCTACCTTATAGTCTGGGCAAAGTTGGTAGAGCAGGTAATCTGTGCTAGCCTTTCCCATGTGTGTGTGAAAATTAAATCTCAAACAGTGTGTGTGTCAGCTACATGTGGCAGGGACATGAAGCAATGGTTTCACAGTGTGAGTGTGGAGCCTTATTGGGGACCTGGGGAAAGGCAGATAGAGACACCCAGACCCCGGGTTGAGTGTGTGCCTTGTGTGTTCATAAGGGAAACTGTGCTTAATGCAGAGAGGTCTGCATTTGGAAATAATGAGTGTATCCATTTGTATTCCAAGTGCACTTCCCTTTCCAGTGTCAGTGGTGAGGATTCAGGCTCTTTGATTACTTTCCCAGTGTGGGGACATCACAGGTATCTTGACTTCTTTCTTCTTATAAGCAATACCTGAAAAAAGAATTATCTGCTCCTAGATGATATGCAAATGCATGATTTAAAATAAGCTGCAGTATTCTTTATTTAGTGAATCTCTGCATGCTTTTAAATGTCTTGCAGCTTTTATCATGAGGCAATCTGAGTGAGTTTCCAGATTCAGTCTTGTCGATGTCCTATTTTGTATAGTTGCCTTTAATACTACATTATTTTTACCTGCTAGCAAGAGCATTATCAATACCTTCATATGCTTAATTCACAGATGCCAATTAGGAGTTCAGTTAGTATGCCTTTGGCTCAAAATTTGCAGTCATTACTAATGCATTTTTGTTCCAATGATCCAGTATCTGTCAAGCTTGCATTTGTACTTTTTTCTGCTCCAGCAACTCCCCTATTAAATTCATTATCCAAGAATGCCAGTCCTTTTACGGGAGTGATGCCAACATATGAACAGGAGATAAAGGTTTTCCTACCTAAGCCCTAACACAACAGTTTATTCCAGTAACACCCTCAGGTGCAATGGGCTTCAGTAAGGAATGTTATTCACCTCCACTGAGTAATGTAACTTTTGAAGACCTCCCTGTCACCTTGAAGCCAGAACTCCTATTTGTTCCCTGATCTATACTGGACATTCTACCACAGGAACATATACCTTAGGCATGTGCTGTTATGCCTGTCTCCCAAAAATAAATGACACAGAAGTGCAATTTTTCTTCTCTCTTTCCCATTGCAAGAAACAACTGGTGTCTGTGACAGCATTTGTATTTGTTTTGCTTGCTGTATTAGGTTCACTGACCATGTATTAAGCCTTTCTAAATATGACCAGTTTGATTTTTAGTGTCATTCTACATTTTGATAACATATTTAGAATTATCACAGTACTATGAATCTATTCCCCACTTGTTGAATGGGGGAGTTCTTGTCTTGAGCAACATACCCATAGGTAGATATTAAGTCAAAATAAGTAAATAAATATCATGCCCATAGGTAGATATTAAGTCAAAATAAGTAAAAAATATAAGTAAGAAAATCCAGTGAAAAGAGTGTTCTGTAAATTATGAATCTGTGATCACTTTCCCACTTTGTCAAAGCAGAGAATCTCCTTTTTGGAATCCTTCATTGGCCACCCCAACTTGAGTATAATATTCTGGATAGCATTCTTTTTATATGGGTACCTGTTGAAGTTCCAAGGACAATAACTACAATCATCAGAAGTATTGGACTCTTAAATGCAATTTAAGAGGAATGCGTACTAAATCCATTTGCAGCATTTCAGTGTATTTCTCCTACTCCGAGGTAGAAAAAACACTGAAGTAGTAGAGGGTATGAAGTGCAGCCCACCACAACAGAAAGTAATAGGGATGAAACCCTTCTGCAAGAAAACAAGTTGTAATGGTAAGTTTTCAATTTTGTGTTACTTCACTTTCAATGTGTTGAGACACCCAATATGAAGTCTTAGACCTGTGTGTGTGTGTGTGTGTGTGTGTGTGTGTGTGTGTGTGTGTGTGTGTGTGTGTGTGTGTGTGTGTGTGTGTGTGCGTATGTGTCTAAGTTTGTGTTTCTGAGTGTGTCTGTGTGTGGGCATATATGTTGCTATGTGTTTGGTAATGGATGTCAGGCACTTCAGATCACTGAATGTGCAACTTGTTGATGGTATGATTAATCTCAGCCACAATTTGTTGAATGCTGAGAGAGTCAGATGCATTTAGTCATGTATAGCATTGTAGTATTAAATTCACTTTGGTCATAGTTGTGGAGCTGTGAACTGTGTGTGTGTGTGTGTGTGTGTGTGTGTGTGTGTGTGTGTGTGTGTGTGTGTGTGTGTGTGTGTGTGTGTGTGTGTGTGTGTGTGGTTGCAGATGCTTCGGTCGACAATGGTCAGCATCTGTCTAGTCAACTGCTTTTGGTCAGCTAAACAGATGGTCAGCAGATGTGCAAGATCACGCAATTCTCAGGGTTTGGGAATATTCCCACTCTCTGATTTTGTGTGATCTTGGAGTTAGTGCATTTAATTTGCAGGTGGTGTGGGGTGTGATTTTCTTACATGGTCACAAAACTGTATTATACAAAATCATACATCTGCTCACGTGTGTTTGTGAGTGGGATAGTTTCCAAGTGTGAATTTTCAGATCAGTTTTATGAATGCTTTGGGTATCTGAGAACATTTCTAAAAAGGCCCATACATTTGTTTAACTGATCAGTCATATGTATAAGTAAACCATAGAACATCTGAATGATTTGTCTAAATAAGCATTCTTTAGAGCAGTTTCCTGAATCCCCTATGCATTTGCAGCATCTGTACAAATGTACAATAAATTTGAATGGGCTGTTTAAATGCAGAGTGCATTTTGAATGCAAGCATTTGTATAAATGAACCATACAGGGCTGGTAAATAATCAGTGCCCTCTGGGCATTTGAACAAATAGCCAAACCATAATCCTGTGAGCATTTGAGTTTTTTTTTATCCAAATACTGATAGCATCTGACACATTTGCCTACATTCTCTGAGTATTTTAGGCATTTGTGCAAGCACTGGGATTGTTCTAAATGCAGAATGTAGAATACGATTGCAGACTGTGGAATAAAGAATGGGAAAATGAGACCCATGTAGAACTGAGTTAAGAGGAAAAAAGAAGGATTTGGAAGAATGTGTTATCTGAGAATGAAAAAAAAAGGAATACAAAGTGAGGAAATTAATGTTAGGAATACTTAATATGGAAAAAGAACCACTACTACGTGTCCCACAATTGTGCAAAATTAATCCATTCTAAGCAGCATACTGAAAACATAGTATATAAATACCAAACTTCCAGTATAAATACACCACTTCACATAGTTAAAAATATAACTTAGTTTCTAAATACAATCGTAAATCTGAATATTTCAGATTTGTTTCTGTTACTAAAATTTAAAAAGGAGGGTGAAAACATTGCAAATGTTCTATATAAGTAGCCAGTTGTCTGGCTGGGGAGTTAAATGATTGTGCTATCATGATGAATGCCATTAGTTTTACTCAAATAAATGCAAAAAGTAAGTGTTCATTGCAAAAAATGCAATAACGTGTCAAACATTTAATATTTTTTCATTGAGGGTTTACAGAAAAGCATTGCAAATAAGGCTGTATAAATAATAGTAGCAATGTTCTAGCAACATATGTGACCAAAATATTACCAGTCATTTTAGTTACATTCCATCTCTCACATTTCTACAGTCCTTAAGCCATTCAACATGAAAATCTTTTAGAACTAACAAACAGGATAAACCACTGCATGGCTGTCATTTGTCTGATTGTGGCTTTGCAAGCATACATGCTCACGTGACTGTTTGTACAGAATTAGTTTGATTAAAGTTCAGATATTTCAGCTTAATATAGTATTGCATATAAAAAATAACAGTGCAAAAAAATAGGTGTATAAAACAACTAATAACAGCTGAAAAAGGACACACCAAAGGCCACTTGTCTGAGCTAAGTGCTGATCTTTTTCCTTAAATTTAGTTTAAGCACTTTTGTCCATGCCAGAGACTTCCTCACAATGAATTTTACAATCTGGGTGCCAACAATCACAGCCAATATAAATGAAAACACCAGTAGCTGTCTCCCACAACTGGGTCTTTGGTGACTTCTTTTAGCCATAATACATAAGTTAGAAGGATGACACAGTGGTGCAACAGTCAGATTTCCTGCCACACACTGTTTACTGTCTTTTGTGATTCCCAGCTGGGATACCTTCTGTTCAGAGTTTAAATGTCCTGCGTGCGTTCATATGGGTTATTACCTGGGTCTCCAGTTTCCCTGCACATTCCAAAAGGCTTACTAGTAGGTAAGATGGTGGTTTTCCAAACTGCCCATAAAATGACATCCTTATATGAGTATCTATGAACATGTGTATATGTGTGTGTGTGTGTGTGTGTGTGTGTGTGTGTGTGTGTGTGTGTGTGTGTGTGTGTGTGTGTGTATGGGGAGGGTGCTGGCATTCTGTTTAGGACTGATTGTATGCATTATGCCTGTTGCTTGTTGGTATAGGCCCTTGTTCTACCAATACCCTCCGGAGGATAAAGTGGGCTTCAGAAAATGAATGAATGAATGAATAGAAGTTGGTGATAAGCCCTAGCTTCAAGTGTATAGCACATATGTATTTGCATATTTATCTGAAGTGAGAGGTTGCTTCTCCCATACATGGCAATACCATACAGATGTACAACTCATAAGTGATCACAAGTTAAGGGTCCAAAACACATCAGTTGTCATTATGTTGCTAGAGGATTGTGTTCATTCTAACTTTCATTTCTCTGCTCACCCCACCCACACCTTTGGACATTAATTGGACAGGGGACACATACTCTGTATGTGTATCCTGTGAGGTAGGCAGACTGATGGGCAGAGACTATAGGAATTCTAGAAAAAGGTACCGGTACTTGCACTCTGAGACAAGGAAAGCGTCATCATGTTAGCATCCATCTGCCCCTCGGAGCTAATTCAGGTGCTTCTGTAGCTCTCTGTTTTATCAAAAACATGTTAACAATGACTGATCCATTAAAAGAGAGCTTAAATGTGGCATGTATTTATAGCTGGAGCAAAATGTTACAGCTACAGTTGTTTGTCAAAAGTATGACTTTTGACAACAATATCTCATTTTAAGTACATTTCTATAGGCACAGTAAATGAGATGAAAGGGTACTCAAGCACTTCTTCATTTACCCACTAATACATCAGACCTTAGACATTCCAACTGGTCATACAGCTCAGACTATATAACAATACTATGCAGTACAGATAACCAAAGCCACTGTGGACATAATTAAGAAAACTGTGTACTCACTAAAATCCTCAGAGACCACTAAAGTAAAAATAATGTATAAGCTCATAGTAAACATTTCATACTGATTTTAAATAACCACCCTTACATTGATTAAACATGTATTCCGCGGTGGTGGTGCTGCGGTAGAGTTGTCACCTCACAGTAAGACATTGTCCGGTTCGATTCTCAGCTAGAGCATCTTCTGTGTGGAGACATGCGTGAATGGGCGTACCTTTGTTGAAGGTTGTGCATCAGGGCTGGTAACTCGGCACGTAAAAATCAACTACCAAACATTAGTGGACTGGAGTTCCACTGTGGCGACCCCTAACCGGGAAAAGCTGAAAGACGCAAACATTGATTAAATATGTAGATGCTCTGAATTACTGAGTTCTCTTTTCATTCGTTTTAATTCTATAAATTAATTTGTAGTGTTAAGATGCATTAATGTATTCCTCTTTTCTTTTTTTTTTTTTTGCCTCTGCTGTCTGCCATCCAGCAGACCCTCTCTTGGCCATCTGGCCCATTTGTTCCTCATCCACCAAAGTGAGAGCTGACCAAGAGTGGCCATCACTGAGGGAGCCATCAGAGATGATTCAGGTTTTTGTTATTTAGAGTAGCCTCATTGCATGTCAGTAGCACAGTCAGGGTTTGGTGTGCAATAAACATCAGAAAGGGCACACCACCCACTTCCGCAAGTGATGTAACCCCTCAGAGCAGCACTGCTCCCCCCTTGAAGACAGCAACCCTGCGGGGTCTCTGGTCTCCATCTGGGATTCAGTCAGGAAAATGTACAACCTGGACATGCACACCTGCAACCTAACCCTATGATTAACAAGTCAGGAAAGCTGTGTCACTCTTCTTCTCCTCTTCCACACTAACTCCAGCTAGCGTTGCCACCTTCTAAAATGCTTAAAGCAGGACATTTTTTAAGGAATCTGATATTTTCCAGTTAAACTGTATTCACAGTCATTGCAAAGAACTGGACTTCATTTTTCTCTCTAAATAAAATATAATTCTTGTAGAATTTCAGTCATTTCTGTTGTTTCATATAACATTAACGTGATTCAGAGACATAATAATTGCTTTATGCAATTAGTAAATAAAACATAAAATTTGTTGTCCTAAAATCTTAGGACATTTGCCATTCTGCATGTTTTTTGCAGGACAGAAGTACCTCAAAAGATTCTGTCCTGCAAACTGAGGAAGAGGTGGTAAACCTAGCTCCAGCAGGGATCCTAGTTGGTAATACAACTTGGATCATCTAGAATGTAGTCAGGGATTTATTCTCTATGGCATTGGAGTGGACACTCTATCTTGTCTTAAAGAAATAAGGAACATATGAATTTAAAAAAATATATATATATATATATATATATATATATATATATATATTTATATGCATACATCCTCAACCCCCTTTGGGTCAGGGTATCACTTCAGCAGTGGCAATCATCTCAAGCCAAAGTTTACACTGCCAGGTGGCTAGCCTTGCAGTGGTAGTTCATTCACATCACTCACTCACACACACACTCTCACCTATGGCCAATTTAGAACATCCAATCATCCTACCACATGTCTTTTAGAATGTGGGAAGAAACAAGAGCACCCAAAGGAAACCCACGTGACCATAGGGAGGCCATGCAAACTTCGCACAGAAGGCACCACGGCCGAGAATCAAACCGGAGAACCTCTTGCTGTGAGGTAACAACGCTAACAGTTGCATCACCACGGCCACTATATATATATATATATATATATATATAGATATAGATATATATATATATATATATATATATATATATATATATATATTTTTTTTTTTTCCTATAAAGTTAAAGAAGATTATAAGTAGTTGTATTGCACCAAGGAGGCACATGATTCAAGCCTCTTTCCTGTTTCGTGAAAAATGTTTCATGTAGAAAGTCAACACAAAAAAAATCTGCAATATGTGGTTGCACTGCTATATCTTTTTGTAATTTACTTTAAAGCCAGCACCAATACAATTATTCAAATATATGGTACACAGAAAAGACAAGGGAGAGTAAAAAATCTTTTCATTTCACAACTTAAAGAAGCAGTCTTTAGTCCATATGTTCAATTCCCAAAAAACAACTGCATTTATTTGGAAAGTTAATCTAGGCCAGTAGGGGTTGAACTACATGTGACAGTGGCAACCACATCAGGGTGGACATTGCAGTAGCTTTGACTTCAGACACAGGAACAGAAATGAACACAAGGCCAAAAAATGCACATGAGATTATAAACACTGACTTCAACAAAATTCACTCTGCTCTTCTTTCACGTTTTATTTTATACCGTACTGCCTTTATACTCTGGTGGGGAGTTTCATTTAATGCATGAAGATCATCAGACAGGTTAATATAAAAAATCAATTGTTAAAGTGGTGTAAAACTGATTTAAAAATCACTTTTCCATTTGATTAGTCTGATCTGCTGACACATCATTTTAAAGTTTAGACTGCACAATATTAGCCAATCAAATGTGTCATATTTAATGATATACTTCCCCTTTTCCCATCTGATCTTCACTTTCATAAAAGTACCAGTGGGTATTCCCCACAAAACCAGTATTAAAATGATTAATTTAAAGTTCAGGTGAACAATAGGGTCAGCTAGGAAATGCTACTGCATACACTGAAAGCTTTAATATAAATTTGATGTTTGTAGCATCATTTCTGATGCATTTTCCATTTTGTAATCAAGGGAAGCAAGGCGGGTGACATGTCAATAATCACAACACTTTGATGCCATATATTGTGATGGCTTTTCATAAAAATTAGCTGACAATGTCATGACCATACAAGCAAATTTATGACTTTCATACTGGACTACCATTCCCTAAGCAGTTTCCCATCACTTGAGCTTTTTATAACATTTATTGTTCTTTTATTGTTCAGCCAAGTGTAAACACTGAGATTGCAGACAAATATATGTTTGACTGGTTATAAAGTCAGTAATGAAAAAGCGAGTGAAGGCAAATTTAATTTAAATCATTTCTGATATGAAGGGAGCATTCACTGACAGCCCCTGTCAGTGCTTGCAGTGTGCTTCAAAAGTCAAAGCAGACATGTCGATGCAGCTTAAACATATGAATGTTTGAAAATAACTGTCCACTGATCATACAGTTTTATAAGATTTTATGATGGTTGCATAATTATTAATAGAAAATAGCTTTCACATCCTAGGTAACAAGACATATATTTTATCAAGACAGTGTGATGATAAATAAGGAATTAAGCCAGAGTGATTGGTATGCAATCAGAACCTCAAAATGAGATTAAATGCCTTGTTGCATTTGCTCTGGTGGCTACTATTTTGTTGATACTAAATACAGTTTTAGACATTGTCAAATTAAACTCACTACTTTAAAATCAAACTATTAACTATTTTAAGCACTACCATATCAGATTAACACTGTCTTTAGTTCAGAAGCAGCCTGACATCAGTTGAGGAATGGTTTAAGAAAGACTGCTTTCTATTCTTAAGAACAGGTTATAGGAAATGGGTCTATATTAAAAGCACGAACGTTTACTTAACCGAATACCTAAATGCCGACACATATTCCGCGAACCGCAAATATACCCAATTCCCTAAACCACAAAATTCAAAAACTCGAACCGTCATAGTTGTCCCACCCTACCGCCCACTACATACTGCCTACACAAACAAACTAAATAAACCACATACATACACTAACCAAAACCCTACTTCTAACCCTAAACTAAACCCTGTTTCTAACCCTACACTAAACCGTCCATATACCACCATGTATGCACTTACCTTAACCCGCACCCTAACACTAAGGTCCGTAACTATCGCACACTTACCTTTAGAAGCTATACTCAAACAAACTAAATAATCCACACACATACACTTAACAAAACCCTACTTCTAACCCTACACTAAATCTCACATACATTACCATCTATGCACTTACCTTAACCTGCACCCTAACCCTAAGGTCCGTAACTATCGCACACTTACCTTACGGAGCTATACCGCAGAAAGGCCAACCATGACAATTCAATGTTTTGGATTTCGCACTTCAGGGCGATCAATGTTTTCGCGGTTCAATGAAGACGTGTCGGCGTTTAGGTATTCAGGTAAGTAAACATTTGTGCTTTTAATACAGACCCATAGCAAACACAGTTTTTTTCCATCCAAGTGGTTACTATCTTTTGTCAGGGTCATAGGATCACAGCACAGAGACTGATGATCTATGCACAGCAATGTATATGCATCTCATATACTGCACCATTATACATAGTGTTCACTAGGGTAAACTTTTTGGTAGGAAATATAAGTTAAACAGGATGAAACTCTGGGCCCTGAAAGAACATGCACTGCTGATTAGACAGTAACTTTGGAAGCTAAAATGTGTCTGTAGACCTGGTAGGTCATTTTGACTAAAAAAATGGAGGGTGAAATTAATTTATATACAAAAATGACCAACAGAACAGGGTGCGCTATGAGGGTAAGGACAATTAGATGCACAGATTTAAAAAAAAATAGCTTATATAAATAAAAAAATAAAGATGAGGTATCATTCACTGTTTTTTCTGACCTTTTGTTAACTTTTCATTCAGGAACTAACTCAAGAGATGATCGGATATTCTAAAAAGCCCAAACCAAAGGGTAAAAAGCTTGTATGGGCAAACAATTTAGATAAACTATAAGAAAGACCCAGCCAAGACAGAGTTTCACTGTGTAACACCTTAAACCCCCTGAGGTGCAGAACAATGGAGTCATGCAAATGACCCCTTATGGACATACTAGTGTTTCTGCTACATGATAGTAACCTCATAGTCAGGTTGATAATATACAATATGGTCAAAAGCTGAGCTTCTGTATTCTACCTTCTGCCCAGTGTTGGGGGTCTTAGAAGGGAATCTAAATTCTGCTTGGCTACATCCATTTGGAACAGGATCATATGAGATACATAATTCAACTTTCAAAGAGAAAAAGTTCCTAAAGTGTAATCCCCTTTCCAAATCGGGCAGTCATCCTGGATTCCCTATTAGGAGGATGGACTACTGAGCTTTCTTCTGTTATCTCTTTCTCTGTGGCTGCTGCAATCAGAATAAAATCTATCAGCGGTCCCTTACACAAATAGAAACAGTCATTGGCAGGCCTTAAATTTTATGTGGTTTCCAGAGGAGGGGTTTCACCGCATTAGGTTCTCACTATCCACTTAACATCACTACATTAATACGGTTTATGAAAGATAAGGTTGTCTCACCATAAAAGCTTATAACTCAGATATTCTTCTTGCAGAAATCAGCGTAAGAAGTAACACTATCATTCAAGTCAAGAATTACAAATCAGCCTCATGAGATAATTCAAATAGAAAAAAAAAAGTGTAAGCATCTCCATAACAAAAATAAGACCCAAAAAAGGTGCTGCATGGTTTCTATGTGGCTGGAAATATAAACCCCTTTCAGAAACTGTATGACTTGAGACTGAGTAGAAAGGGGGATTCTGTAGGCAGGCAAGCAGAGATGGTGGAAAGGTGAATCTTTATGGAATAATAAGGAAGGCCAAAGGAGAATAACTCAGACAAATGTTGTTGAACCAAAGCATCAGGGCCTGAAAAAGGTCCTGGTTCTTACTTTGTCAAAAACTAGAAAATATTTTCCACTTACCCATATATGATTATCTAGCAGTTCTTTGCCTCCTCTAATACCTACTGCATGTTCTCAGGAAAAACGGTGGCTAAAAGTTACTAAAAGTCTATCATCTAGAAAGTGAGTTGTAGAAATTGAATGTTGGGATGTATCAAAAATCCCCTGTCTTGTGTGACCGAGTCCATTTTGTGATGAAGCCTATTGCATCCATTTTCAAAAGAATGGAGATCCACTGTGGCCAAGCCCAAAAGGGGGTCACCACAATTATCTTTAGAGAGTCCTTTTGAATCCCCTAGAAGAACCCTTGTTATCACAGGAAAGGGTGGAAATGCATACATTAACATACACATCTAACAGAATGAAAAGGCATCTGTCTTCCAGGACAGTCTGCAAGGAGTATTCAGTAGTGTAGCTGTAGTAAGAGGGGCAACTTCTCTGGGCACAAAAGTGTTGGGGGTGCTATCAGCTTATCCTGATCGCTCTTTAATGCAATACTGGCTTTTAAAAGCCAGAATTGCATTTCTGGTCAAACCTGAGCACTGTAGCACTCTTTGTGTGGTCTAAACTGCAGCAACTGCTTGCTACATTGTAGCAAACAGCTTGTTGCAGTTTCTCCTTTTTTTAACTAGAAACTTAAGTGCTGTAGCTCTCAGTGTAGGCAGGGTGTAAACTGTAGCAATCGTTACATTTGTAGCAAGCAGTTTGCTACAGTTTAAATTTTTTTTTGTTTTAAATTAAAAACTGAGCACCATAGCACTTTTTGCATTAAGGGTATAAACTATAGCAACTATTTGCTGTATTTGTAGCAAGCAGTTTACTATGGTTTAAAAGAAGACTTTTTTTTTTTTTTTCGTAAAATAAGTTAAAGGGTGGTTGGGGGCAGGGCACAGAAATGGGACCTGAATGATTAGAGAAGGAGGGGGGGTGCATCATGTAGCTGCCGACCTGGTTGGTGCACCAGTTTCCCAGAGTAAAATTGTGATGTCCGGGTGTTTGATAACATTACATTTCGGTAAAGTGGTCTCGAAGTTGTGAATTTCATGTAACTGTTTTTTGACAATATAAAATAGATCCATACACACACATATATATATATATATATATATATATATATATATATATATATATATATATATATATATATATATATACAGATATATATATATATATATATATATATATATATATATATATATATATATATATATGTAATACTGCTATAATGTCACAATATGTTGGATATCTTCTATATTGTATTAGCAATTTACACTATATAGTTTATTTTATCATAATTCAATGTGACAGTACCCATGCATATTATAGGCCTCAGATGGTTTTATTACATTTTTATTCAAAATTCAAAATTCATTAAAATCTGAATGAAATTACATATCCGATTTAAAGTCTAACCAAGTTTCATTTCAAAGGTCCTAAGACAATAAAACAAAAATTCAGGAAGAAATGTATTTTATGTCCTTGAATCTAGTGTTCACTGATGTGTCAACTGAGAAATCATAGCTTATTTACGATGTGAAATAATCATGCCAGCTACAGTTTTGCTTATCACCTATTTTTTCTGTGCTATTTTTACTGTGGTGCTATATGTGATTAGCAAGTGAAAAGCATAACACATCTTCTTGATTTTACTGGATCATTTACCTTTAACCCGCAAAGATGCCTATCTATATTAATAGTGCAGTCTATACACAGTCTGTCTACAACAATGCCATTGTGTAGATCTACTGGGGTGTATCAACATTTTTTTTAACCAGGTGCAACTGTATACACTTCTGTAGAAACATATATGCCGAATATTACATACTTGATTGTGCAATATCATCTGTCATTCCCATTACTGTGTTGTAATATAAGCTTACTTGTGATATATAACAACTCCTTATCATTCTTTTTTCCATGCGGTGTGAAAATCGTCACTGGAAATATTAATGATCTCTCTCTTTCTTTCTCTCTGTCTCTGTCGTTATCGCACCCCACCTCCCCAGAACTTTGCCATGTCTTCGGTCAAATTCTTAGTCTTAAGTTAATCACTGGCAGTTGTACAATTCACTTCTGCTGACTTCAGGAAAGATCAACATTTCTATTTTTTATGTTAAAATAAAAAATGCAGCAATGTACTGTAGCTAATTATGCTAATATTTGCAAAAGAAAGCAAAAAATAAAAGAATCCCAATTTATTAGTCATCCTAAAAAAACTTAAATTCAGCAATTTATCCACTCTCCAATATCCAAAGCAGGACGACAATTTTTAAAAAGCTACCTCACACTTTTTGAATGTTTAACATGTCTTTTCCCAACAAAACCAGAAACAAGAAGAAATGAAAACCAGCCACAGATTTGCATGATTACATATTTACTGGTGAACATTATCAAATCAAAATTTCTACATAAAAACAGTCTTCATTTTTTTTTCTTTAGGGTTTTTTTTTTTTTTTTGACAATAGCTTCTTGGTGACTACACTGCATAAAGGTGCACTACAACTGAGATGCTGCCATGCTGATATAGTTCTTTGAGTAGCGTAATAGTAAAAGTTAATCACCGTCATTTTCCTGGCACTGTTATTTGCCTTTTACTAATTTTTTTGTACGTCATACTTTTATACATGTCAGGCAGGTAAACATAAAAACAGTAGACATACAGAGGAAAACATTGGGTCTCCATTCATAACCAAATTTAGAGATGATTGGGAAATGGGTGTCAAAACAATTATCTCAAGAACAAATTAAAGCTTGAGAGATGAATACTGACATTCATTTTTAGAACACACAACAACTTAAAAAATGAACAAGCACAAGAATATGTCTAGTTCTAACCTCACCACCATGAGTGTTGAGGAATAAATAAAAATAATAAAACAAAGAAACTAGTAGTCTTAAAACTTTGTTGATGAGCTCAGTCACAATAATTTCCAAAAATCATGAAACCCAAGTAGTGTTCCAAAGCAACAAGTCTTTATTCATCACAGACAAGTGATCCTCAGTAACAAAAAGGATTGCTTGTCTGTGACAAATGAAGGTGTGTTGCTTTGGAACACTACCTGGGTTTCATGATTTTTGGAAACTATTGTGACTGAGCTCATCAACAAAGTTTTAAGACTACTAGTCTCTGTTTTTTTAACATGCAACTTAGTTGTCATTGGAGAAACCCAATAATAATTCTTTGCAGTACGTGGAGCTTTACCTGCTTCATGTATTTCCGCTTAAAGGGAAAAGAGAAAAAAGTGTAGGAGTGCTAAGCTGCAGCGTTCAACCCACTTAGTGCTACCACAGGGTTTTTTGTAGTACATGGAGCTTTAGCAAGACAAATTAGAAAAAAGAAAGAAAAATAAATTGTAAGGGGGTGATGTTTCACAGCTTTATAACGCATTTAGAAAACCTTTTTCTTACTGTATACATTACAATGTGCTAGTGCTAGTGCTGGGTTAAAAGTCTGGTTTTGTGCTGCGGTAATTTGGCATCTGCAACACGTTTAACTTGTTCCCTCCCAATGAAAGAAGGGGCTACTGCTGATGGTTCTGGATAAAGTACTGTTGGTTACTTAAGCAATAATCCTTGACTGTCTCTGGGTATGTCAGGTTGGTGTGGTTTAATCATGAGGGTGAAGCCCAAGTGATTAAATAAAGCCAACCGTGGGAAAATCTGGACATACCAACACACAGGAGAGGATTATTGTTATTATTTAATAACATTGATTAAGAAAGAAATTGCTTAACTTTCTTAAATAATGTGCTTGTCTAATGGCATTTTAGTCTTCCAAGTTGTCTTCTCTTTGCCAATGTACTGCGCACGCGTATGGGACATCAGTGCAAGAGAAGCAATGAAGAAAGGAACATCTCCACTGCATTTTTTTATTTAAAAAAATAGAAAATTTTACAAGAGACATTGCAAAAAACATGAGGACTATCAGGTATATTTCTGTTTCTTTAGTTTTGTAGAACATACCTGAGATTTCTAATATTTTAGTGTATCCTTGTTATATAATGCTGTTATCCAAAATATACTAACAGAAAATAGAAAGCTTGGCCCCTCAATGGCACTTTAGCAGTCATCATTTTTTTTATTTGTATATGCTCGATTTACAATGGGCATACTGGTTGGGTTGTTTAATCAGCTTGCTCATTTTTGAACACTAATATCCTTTATTCTATAAGTAACAGTGTTAACTTTAATTGGCCCGTGTGCTGAAATAGTCTGATTTAAACTTCTTGTATTCATGGATGCCACCACTCTGTTGTGTTGGTCTGCAACACAACCATTCTGCCTTAAACTCTGCTATTGGATTTGACTTGAAAAATAGTCCTACATCATCCAGGAAGTACTGTAGTTAGCACAGTGAGTCTGCAGTCTATACAGCATAGCACAGTACAAGCATGCATGCAGCAGTAGCAGGTACTCATCTAGGTAACCTCCCTATTCCTCCCAATCCTTGCTTGGATTAGCACATCTTAGTGCTCATCTACACCTGACTATTGCCATTCCCTACTATATATTTCTCAAATGTGGCTGACTGTTTGTTGCCCTGTTTTATATATATATATATATATATATATATATATATATATATATATATATATTATATATTAATATATTGATATATATTAATTATATATTAATATTTTATGTTTATGAATATTTTCATTGTATGTAATTTTGTGGAGCTTTTCTCCCCGGGCCTCCACTGAAAATGTGTTCTTTCTAGGCACAATGGACTTTCCCGGTTAACAAATGCAATAAATAAATAAATTTTATATATACATATATATATATATATATATATATATATATATGTGTGTGTGTGTGTGTGTGTGTGTGTGTGTGTATTAATAGGTTAATAGTGGGTTACTAGGCTAATGCCCCTAAGGCCTTTACAAGCCTAGCCATGTAATAACCATGTTCCCTAAGTGACCATCGTTAGATGGTTTAATTGTTTGCAGAGTGAATCTATGATCAGCACCGGATGTCTCTGTCAATGAGGGACATAGATGCCACCCCAGGGGTAAATTTATGGTCTCCCATCCAGCTGTCCAGGTTGTGCTTAAATAGCGTAATTGAGGAGCTCTGCTTAATGTGAATTGGGAGTTTATTCCAGAATAGCAGTAGTCTCTGGGAGACATATCTATCTCTCCAGCATGTTTTTTTAAGTCACAGGCTAGGTTGAGATCTCTGGATCAGGTGACTGTTTTCCCATTTGCTTTGTGGATGTGCAGCATTTCCATTAGGACAGGGTCAGAGACTGCTCTGTAAGCCAGGCACAGGTCACCTCTTAGCAGCATGTAAGACACAGAGTACACTGCAGTGACAGAGCTTTCAGTCTTTCCATGTAGGTCATGTTTTGGAGTCCCTAAATTCTCTTGGTCAGGAACCTCTGTGGTCTCTCCAGCTGCTGCAGGTGTCTGGTGAGGTACATGTGAAAGGGAACATTGTACTTTATTAGTGGTCTTATGAGGGTGGACTACAGAGTAGTTATAAAATCCTTGGTCTTGGATGTGATGCCCTTACTTATGAGGTGTACAACATAAAAGGCTTTCCTTACCACTGTGGACACATGGCCATCAAAGTTTAGACTGATATCAACTTGTGTTCCCAAGTCATGCACCACTGTGTTTAGGGGGGTGCTGCCTATATTGTAATTTTCAGGGGCTACCACTTTGCAAAGAGGACAACAACAGACTGTGGCTTTGCCACCAATCATTTGACTTTGTTAACCCCTCCTGTAATATGTTAATATCTTTAGGGGACTCAATGATTGCTCCCAGTTTGTAGTCATTTGTGAACTTGGTAAGCCACATTCCATCTACTTTTGCCTGGACTTCCAAGAAATAGTTTCCAAACAGTAGAAGGCCCAGCACAGAACCTTGTGGTACCCCAATGGTGTAGGTGGATTCCCCAACTTTGACAGTATGAGTTCTGTCAGTGAGCCAATTGGCTACCCATTTAGTGACATATGGGTTAATCCCCAGCTGGGAGAGTTTCTCAATGATACTTGAGTGAGGGATTGTGTCAAAAGCCTTGGCTAAGTCAAGATAGGTGGTATGTACTCCTTTGCCTTTGTCCAGGGCTTTGGTGACATTCTTGAAGAAGTCCACCAGGTTTAGTAAGCATGATCTAGACTTAACAAAGCCAAACTGGGTCAAGTCAAGAGTTTGAAGGTTGCCTATGTCCTTGTTAATAAGGCTCATGATGATTATTTCCATGGCCTTACAGATAAGGCTGGTTAGCCTTATGGGTCTATAGTTCCCGGGGTCAGTTGATGGACCCCCTTTGTACAAGGGGATTACAGTTGCTGTTCTCCACTCTGCTGGAACAAAGCCAGTGCTCAGGCTATGGTTAGAGAGAGGGTGCCAAGTGGTTCCACTAGGTCATGTTTAAGGTAGTTTAGTAAGCAGCCTGGGATGTTATCTGGTCTTATAGAGGCTGTGTTTTTGGCCTTGGAGAGCGCAGATGTGACCTGCTTGTTGGAGATACTGAGGAGAGGACAGGGGTCAGGTATGCTTTGGAGTATGGCTGGTGGGGACAGGGTTGTGAAGTTTGCAGCAAATCTGTCAGCTAATAGGTTGATAATTTCCTCAAGGTCAGTGTGATTGGTACCAGCCACTATGAGTTCATCACATAGCTGGGTATTCCCTTTTAGGTTTTGGATGTAGCTAAATAATGCCTTAGGATTGTCTTTAGGTAGGAAAGCTAATTTATCCTCATAAGTAGCTTTAGAGGATTTTACCAGATATCTGATTTGCTTGTTTAAGTTCTGGGGGGGTATTCTTTCTCAGCTGACTAAATTCTCTCTTGTTCTTAGATATCAGTTTCTTCCTTTTGTTATATAACCTGTTTATACTCAAGGTCTACCAGGGTGGCTTGTTTTTACAGGAAGACTTGGATTTTTGTCAGGCACAGCAGAGTCAATATAGTTGTTTAAGTGGTTATACAGGGCGTTAGTGTACTCCTCTGCACAGCAGTCATTGTTGGCTGAGTTAGCAGGGGGGCTGAAACTTTTCAGACCATTGCTTAGTAGGCTGTAGTTTGTTTTGGAGAAGTTTGTCATTTTTATTGCTCCTGTGGTGGTGTCAGGTCTGATCAATATTTCAAACGAGACAGATTTATTGTCTGACCTTACTAGGGAGGGCAGAACACAGGGGGTAGTGCACTGACCCCCCCCCCCATATTGGTGAGTACTAACCCCAGAACATTTAAGCCCCTTCTGGGGGTGAAAATTAACAGTTCCAGAGCATTTGTATTAACAAAGTCCAGGAACCTTGTGCTCATGTAGGTTGCCCACTCAATAGAAGGATAGTTGAAATCTCCCATGACCAAGGTGTATGGCTGTATAGTGAGTGACTCAAGCAAGTTCAGGTAGGTAGTGTGCTTAGGGTTGCCAGCTTTCTTTGTGGCTAAAACCAGACTAAGGTCATGCCCTTCTCATCACCCATAACTCCAGCCATCCCCACCCCCTTTCCCATCCATGCCCTGCCCATTTTGTGACATCACGGTGACATCAGCTGATGGGAATGCCCTCTTTTTCTGTTCCAGATACCTGCTTTCAGCCGATTTACTATGCTTTTCTGTAAAAAAAGCATAGTACATCAGCTAATTTAACAAACACTGATAGTCTGTTTCATTTTGTGAAACAGAATACTGGAGTTTGTAAAGTGTTTTCCTGACTACCAGAGAATTGATTTGATTTGTGGATAGTCCAGAAAAAAATGGATAGGTGGCAACAGGATGATTTCCTATTTCCCACCTATTGGTCAAAGTTATGCTTAAATAGGGCTAGGGATGGACTCTGCTTCACATGGATGGGAAGCTTGATCCAGTGCATGGGGACCCTCTGAGACACATTTGTGTCTCATCAACATGGCCTATTTATGTCACAAGCAAAATTTAAATCCTTGGATCTAATGGTTCCTTGACTCACATTAAACAAGAGATCTTTTCAACAGTCATTTATTTAAAGTACCACTTTAACATGCTTCAGTAAAATAATGCCACCACTGTCTTTTTATTAGCCAGTTAGGCCTGATGTACATCCTTTTTTAGGGGCAACCAGGGAGGAATGCCTGGTTAAGTAACTTGTTCAAGGAATAGAATACAGTAAGCAAACGAGGGCTAAAATAATCAAAATCTGTACCACAAGAGCTAACGTTCACAGCCTTAATCCTTTGTGCCAATTGCAAAACGATCTTTTTTATATATCACAGCTGCATGAACAGCCAACAATGTAATGACAGGACAGGCAACCTAATTGTTACAACTTCCTAGTCTAACCATACCTCTCAACTGCATCTTATTATGAGGAACTTTATCATTTTGAGTCTTACAAAGTCCACGTCTCAAACTGTTCCACACTGAAAGAGTCCCTCACACAGTTATATATATTTTTTAATTAATATCCATGTTGAACAACACTAAATTATTTCATCAATGAACATTTTGTAAAATACCTATCAACTGTCTAAACTTTTACAGAATATCCAGATTTTTGCATCATATTTTAGGTATGTTCCTCATAAAATATGTGGTTTTCTGACACATCAGTGAGGATCAAGCTCACTAAATAAAGGCAAACGTTGAGTTTCAGACATCACATTCTTCATAAAATGCATGGTAAAACAAAACCGTTTATTCTAGCAACTTTCTAAGTTTCTAAGAGCAGTATTCATATTATATTCCTATTTTTGGGCCTTTGCCCCCTATTATTTTTGATTTTGTCCAAATTTCTTCTGTTTAGAGGTATGATTTGCAAGTATACACATTTTAACCATCCTGTGAGCTTCCTAGTTGAAGCTGTTAAGTGGTTAGTAAATGTTCTACATTTTTTTCATTCATACCACATCATGAGAGCAAGGGTGTAGCTAAGCATACATACTCAGTTTACTCAAATAAATACACTTTTTTCTGAGAATCTCTTGGAAACCTCAACACTCAAAAAGCACAGAAAGCTTAGAACTGTGCCAACAAATATTTAGTGTACAAAGGTATACAAAGAATGTTTGCAGGAAAGGAATACACATCTAAAAATAGCTTTTTATGGGAATAGATGGCAAAAATTGAAAATAAGGTGTCATCTTCTTCTATTTATTGGGGATAGCATTTTGAAGGCTAGGTAAATTTTTAAAATGATAGTTGGGTGCAGGATGCAGGACAACATTAGGTTTGAGTACAAAATGTAAATTTATAGCTACACCCCTGCACGAGAGGCAGTGTCCCACATTTTCATAGGATAACCCACATAAAGTATGTTCACCTGAGCACTAGAAGGCTACCCCCTCCTCAAAGTAAATATACAAACACTATATATTTAACCCTACTACACTCACTCCACAGTGGAGATATTCACCCTAACCCAGGTCCTATTACCTCCTCTATAAATCAGACCATTTATCAAAACCTCACGCCTAACTTCTTACTTAAAAAACCTAACAACTCACTCTCAATAGCTAACCTCAACATACGTAGCATTAATAATAAAACAACACAACTACATGCTCTCTTAGAACTCTACTCCTTTGATATTATTTGTCTAACAGAAACCTGGTTAAAACCTTCAACAAAAGACACAGAAGTCATCCCTCCTGGCTATAAAATCTTGCGTCTTGACAGACTATCTAAAAAAGGTGGTGGAATAGCTATCTTATATAAATCAAGCCTTGAAATAACCACATTCCACCAAAACCTCCTCAGGACTCTAATGCTGAAATTCTTATTACCAAACTTAAACTAAACTCAGTCAAATCTATCTTTATTATCTGCATCTATGTCCCCCCAGGTAATAATATTTCTACCATTGAAAACATCCTATGTTGGCTATCACTAAACTTACCCCAAGAAACAATAATCCTAGGTGACTTAAACATTGATTGGCAATCTTGCAACAACAAGCTCCCTACTAACCATATTAACCTTCACGGGTTCTCTCAGAACATCACCTGCCCCACTAGAATAAATAAAACTAACAAAAAAGAAAGTACCTTAGACTGGATACTCACCAACAGTCAACTCCATACTTATGAAACAGGAATCCTTCCTGATAGTATAAGTGATCACATATTAACTTACATAATCAGGCTCAAAACCAACCCCCCTACCCAAAACATAACTAGAACAATCAGAACCAAAAAAAAATTCAACCTTGAGCTATTTCAAGGAGAACTGAAAGCATGCAACTGGTCACCTTTAAAAGACCTTCCTCTTGATGAAGCTGTTGACTTCTTTAATGCTAAGTTTCTGGCCATACTCAACTACCATGCCCCCGCTCGCTCTATTAGAATTAAAAGTAAATCTGCCCCCTGGCTCTCAACAGAAACTAAACAAAAAATCAATCTGAGAAATAAAATCTGGAAAAAATCTCACTTAACTAAAAACACTACTGATTACCAACATTTCAAACAATTGAGAAATGAGGCCAAAAAAGCAATAATGACCGATAAAAAAAACTATTACCTGAAACCACAGCAATCTCGCCAAAATAACCCACAAAAGTTCTGGGCAAACATAAAGCAGTTACTACAGCCAAGTAAACCTGTCACACCCAACCCACAAGGCTCAGACATAAAGAATCCTAACCACATTGCTAATGACTTTAATTACTTTTTCACCGAAACAATTCAAACTCTAGCCAGTCAACTCTCCAGCAAAAACACAAACATACCTAACAGCCACTTAAACCCACTTCCCCCATTTCTTTTCCAACCTGTTCCAACATCTTACATTCTTTCTCTATCAAAAAACTTAAACCATGTACTCCCTCTGCTGACCTACTACCTCCAGAATACCTGCAATTAGCAGCCAAATCAATAGCCTACCCAGTCTCCATACTGATCAACAGAACCATCACTGAGGGATACGTCCCTAAACTTTGGAAAATCTCCCACATTATTCCTCTTCATAAGGGTGGAAATTCAACTGATATTTCCAACTACCACCCTATTGCTCTACTCTCTCCCTTATCTAAGATTATGGAAAGATGTATACACAAGCAACTGCTTGACCATCTTCTTCAAAATAACTTACTCTTTAATACCCAACACGGTTTTAGACCTTCCCATAGTACCACCACTGCCCTCCTCTCCTTTACAGACACTATCAACAAAAATCGTAACCAAAACACCCTTTCCTCAGCACTTTTCTTAGACCTGTCCAAGGCTTTTGACATGGTCAACCACCAAATACTCACACACATTCTTCAATCTTTGTCACTTGAAATTCAACCTATTAACTGGTTTAAATCCTACTTAAATAATAGACATCAAGCAGTACTCTGGAACTCCACTCTATCTTCCCAGCTACCAGTTAACATTGGTGTCCCCCAAGGGTCCATTCTGGGCCCCCTTCTATTCTCTTTATTTATCAATGACCTCCAACAAGTAGTCCCTCAAGCTACATGCATACAATATGCAGATGATTCTACACTAATTTGCTCAGCAAAATCTGTCTCTGAACTTCACTCCCTTACTCAACACATTTTTAATTCTGTAGAAGAATGGTTTTCTCAATGCTGTCTCCTACTAAACCCAAAAAAAAACAAACTTCTCCTCTTCACACCTTCCAGTAAATCTCCCCACATAGACTTTACAATAACATCTAAAAATGCCACACCTATATCACAAGATTATACTACAAAACTACTAGGCGTTACCATTGACAACAACCTTAACTTCGATAGCCACATAAGCAACACTTTGAAAAATATTAATAAAAAAATAGGCTCTCTTTACAAAATCAAACCTTTCCTCACTCCAGATTCTAGAATAACTATTGCCCATTCACATCTTATCTCACCCCTTCTCTATGCCTCACCCACTTATACTAACTTATCAAAAAATAATCTGTTTAAGCTAGAAAACTCCTACCACAGCATAGCCAGATTTGCCACAGGCAACCCTTTTAGAACCCACCACTGTACTAATCTAAAACAACTAGGTTGGCTAGAATTTCAGCAACAACTAAAAATTAATCAACTAACCATAACCCATCAACTTCTATATCAACCTAACAAAACACCTATACTATCAACTCTTATTCACCCCTACCACAACCTAAACTCCCTAAGATCAGCACACAAACTTCTTGTAAATATTGACAAAGCAAACAACAAAGCTGGAGACTCCCTCTTTTCTAACACTGTTGGAAAACACTGGAACCTCCTCCCCTATGAACTTTCTTCTATTCCCTCAAAATCTCTCTTTAAAAAGAAACTTAAACTCTACCTTAAATCACAATGGCTGTGCCCCTGTAGTAATCCTGACTAACTTTAGCCCCCGACACCTGACTACATTCTATATCTTTTAGACTACTGTATCTACCTCATATTTACATCCACTGATTCTATATCTCCTTCTCACTATCTACATATGGGGATTTATATATGTGTGTGTGTGTGTGTGTGTGTGTGTGTGTGTGTGTGTGTGTGTGTGTGTGTGTGTGTGTGTGTGTGTGTGTGTGTGTGTGTGTGTGTGTGTGTGTGTGTGTGTATATATGTGTATATATATGTATGTATGTATGTATATATATATATATATATATATATATATATATATATATATATATATGTATATGTATATATATATATATGTATATATATATATATATATATATATATATATACATATATAGTTATTTCTATATATATGTATTCTTTCCACTTCTTATACCACATGATATACTAACATATCTGCCAGGTTTCTTCATACTATCCTGTATCCTCTATTACTATACATTATGCTAGTATTCACCATAAATACCACTTTAAGCAATATTTTGTAATAATATTCTTATCTAAATGTTCTACTTTCTGAAATTTGTACTTTATAACTTTGTCACCAGTTAAAATGTTATCTTTATTTGCCTATGTTCATGTACTGCTGTAAAGTTTTTTCACATGTTTTTTTTAATGTAATCTCATTTTGAATGTTGGAGCTTATCTCCCCGGGCCTCTACTGAAAATGGACATATATCCAGCTAGACTAGCCCGGTCAACAAATTTAAAATAAAATAAAATAAATAAATAAAAATAAAAATGAAAGGTTGAGAGTTACAGGTCTAGCTTTAATGAAGCGATATTTGTTTTATATATCAGAGCTGCAAAAACTGCTGGGTGCAAATGCCAGGACAACCGTCCTACATGTTGTAAAGCTACACAGCCAAGCTTTTCAGCACTAGTCAGCTCTTGTATTAAAGTTAAAATGTAATGTTCTGTAAGAGCATATAATGTGTATAGACAACTGTTAATTGTCAAAAAGTCTGATTTGTGTGGAGCTTTTCTCCCCGGGCCTCCGTTAAAAATGGGTTTCTGATCCAGTCAGACTTTCCCGGTTAACAAATATCAAAAATAAGTAATTTTTTTTCCAGATATCCTAGAGCTGTGCCGTAAAGATGCAATATTCAAAATATGGTTAAGAAACTACTTTATATTTAACTAAAAGTTACCACGATGTTCCACTGAACTGCCTTTGACATCCTAGTCATGTAGATTATACACCACACACATACTACCCTAAAAATTAAGCACTCAGTGACAGTCGTCATTAAATGATACCTTCACATAAAAGACAGAGATAAGCTGAACCCATAACACAACAAAAATAAAGTATGAAAAATTCAAACACGAAACCAAGTTTCAACATTTACAAAGATGCAGAGTAGCAGGATGTGCCATGTGCTTTAAAGCAGAAGCACAGACAGCAGCCTAACAACATAAGTTTTTAATACTGCAGCTCTTAAATACACACAAATCATGTTCAAATGCTACACAAGATGTACAGAGATGTGAACATACTTCTAAATATATACAATACTTTGCAACAAGAAACACCAAAAATATCAAACCAATTCCCTCTAAACCTGAACATCATCTGTCTATTCTTCATAAAACATACCTCTGAATAACAAGCAGAAACAGATAAAGACAAATATTTCCTTTTCATATGTACTCCAGCTGTACTCAGTGGCATATCGCTTACTCAGAGGGGATCTCTGCCTGACTTACAAAGCCATGTCCAACTCAGAATTGATAGACATGCTCCACCTAAAGAAATCCAAGTCACTGTGAGCCACACGCTCTAGTGAGCTAAACCTCGCCACAACAATAAATAGAACATGCTGCAGGGATAGATTCCTGTCACAGAGACTTCCCATGCTTTGGAACAAAATTCCAAATTACATCAGGCAGAGCCCCTCACTAACACTCTTCAAGAGAAACCTTGACGAATGGATGGGTAACAGAAAATACACCCCTGGGATCACTTCATTGGCTCTGATTGACAAAGGATCAGTTAATTAATCAATGGGGCGGCAAAAGCTGACACACTCTGGCTAGGCTTATAAATGCCCTCGGGCAGATAGCCTAGTACCTACCCATGAACCTATGAACCTATGAACTAGTTTAACTTCTCGTGCCATGATACAAATTCCCCATATCACAGTCACTTTCCAAACAGTGTCGCAGATTAGTAGTGCCAGACCAACCAGAAACAGTTGTGAAGCATTACTGGGAAATGTATTTTGTTTTTACTACCACACTCTGTAAGTAAATCTGGAAAAAGCTACATAGTGGCACAAAACCTGGACTTCACATGTCCGGTTATGAATGAAATTTGTAACCGGACAATTTGTCAAAAAATGAACAGTCCGGTCAAAAACTGGACAGCTGTCAATCCTAAGTTTGCTTCTCCTGGTTCATGGTGGGTGACCTCTAGCTAGCAATGATGTGGTAGGGTGTTTTCCCTATAGTTATTTCAATCTGGAGTAGCTCAAGAGAGTCGTACTGTTTAACCAGTCTCGAGATGTATTTGGATTTAATGAAGCTGGAGACACCTCCACCTTTAGTTCTTTCATACTTGTTTTGAGGTCTGAACATGTGAAAAGCATTGTAGCCTAGCACAGCCTGAGTGCTCTCTGTGGCCTTGAACCATGTCTCGGTGACGGCACAGACATCAGCATCTTCCAGGGAGTGCAGTTTCCTGTTTAGACTCCTAGCATTAAGCAGCATAACCTTGAGTTTGTCTGTAGTGGATTTTTGTTATGTCAGAAGTTTGTTGTTCTGGTATTGCCTAAAAGAGGCATTATGGGGGAGGCAAGTGTCTTTGCCAGTATTCCAAAGCCTCTTTTTTGGCATTTACTTCTCTGAAGTCAATGCCAATGTCAGTGGTCTCTGGCTGACTAAATTTGCTTTTTTTTTAGGCAAAGTCATGAGCACAAAATTATCAACATGAAAAATTCTTATAAATGAAATTTAAAGATCATGCTGCTAAATGCTAGGAGTCTAAGCATGAAACTACACTCATTGCAATCATTCCTTTCCCTGGAGGATGCTGACATTTGTGCAGTCACTGAAACCTGGCTCAAAGCTGTGGAAAGCACCTCAGCCTTACCAGGTTACTCATCCTACCATACTTTCAGACCCCAAACGGAGGGCTACAAAGCCAAAGAGGTGGAGTTTCAATATTTATCAAAGACATACACACCTCCAGGCTGGTCATACGGTATTATGCACAGGAGATACTCTAAGTGCAGTTAACTGTTGACAAAACACCTATTCAAATCATAGCTAGCTACAGACCCCCAACCATGACTCAGGACACCCACTCCACCTATCTGGACTTACTTAAATCTATCAAGATTCAACCCTCTACCCTGATCCTGGGTAACTTTAACTACCCAACTATAGAGTGGAAGACCTATTCTAGCCCAAACATGAATGCCCAGAGATTCCTCAACTTCGTCAATGTCAGTGCATTGGATCAGCTGGTTGACACCCCTATGAGAAATGAAAATATCCTGGACCTGATCCTAACCAACATGAGTAGCCACTGTAGCACTCCTACAATGTCATCCTCCTTAGCAAAATCCGACCATAAAGCAATCACTTTTGAAGTCACCATCTCCCCTGCCCCCCCCCCCCCCAAATCAGGGTCAAATGAAAAAACTTTTCCAAAGCTGACTACATTCTCCTCAGAGCAGGTATAAGCAGCTTCACAGCCACCATCCCTTCAGTTGGAACTAGCACTAATGTCCAAGCCTACACCAAAAAACTATATGAGCACCTACATAGCTGTATGGACTCAGCAATACCTGACAGGACCAAATCAACTTCCTCAAGGAAGTGTAAACCTGTCTGGTGGACAGCAGCAATAAACAAACTCTATAATAGAACAAAAAAATTGCTGTCCAGGGCCAAGAAGGAGCAGATGCCAAGTTGGAAGCAATCTCTCCTTTGTCTACACAAGCAAATGAGGTCACTGGTGAAATTCTCTAAGGCTAACTTTGAGTCCAAACTGGCCACATCCACCAAGGACAGTCACAAGCATTCTTGACATATGTCTGCAATCTCGAAGGCAACACCCAAATCTGCTCTGAACTGGTGGTCAATAACACCACATACACAAATGCCATAGATATAGCCAACCTGCTGGCAGACAGGTTCAGTGAAAACTTCACCCCACTGTCCCCCCCCATCAGTAAACCAGGACATCTCCAGCACCTGCCCCCCACCCCTCATCACCAGGGAGCAGGTCCTTAATGCCCTTTCAAAGGCAAAAAATACAGTCTCCATGGGACCCGATAACACCTCTGGCTGTATCCTACATGAACTCAGGCATGGGGTCTCAGTTCCATTAGACACCCTATTCAACCAAATCCTGAGCACCAGCTTCATCCCAGCCACTGTCATCCCTCTACACAAAGGTGGAGCATCCACTGACCCAGGCAATTATAGGCCCATCAGTCTAACTAGCCTGATCTGCAAGGCCATGGAATGCATTATCATGGACCTTATAAACATGGACAATGGCAACCTCTAAATGCTTGACCCCCACACAGTTTGGTTTTGTCAAAGGGAGATCATGCCTGTTAAACTTGGTAGACTTCTTTGAAACAGTCACCAAAGCCATGGACGAGGAGAAGATGGTGCACACCACCTACCTTGACCTAGCCAAAGCCTTTGACACTATTCCCCATTCAGGCATAATAGATAAACTCTCCCAGGTAGGCTTCAACCCGTATGTAACCAGATGTGTAGCTAACTGGCTCACTGACAGAACCCACTCAGTCAAAGTAGGGGAAGCCACCTCTAGTAGTAGACCCATAACGAGAGGTGTACCCCAAAGATCAGTCTTGGGGCCTCTACTGTTTGAGATATACTTTTCTGAGGTGCAAGCCAAAACCAGTGGTCTGTAGCTGACCAAGTTTACAGAAGACTGCAAGCTGGGTGCTGTCTTAAATCCCCCTAGTGATGTGAACATCCTCCAAGAGGGCCTTACCCAAACTAATGACTGGTGCCAGAAGCATGGCCTCAAACTGAATGCCAAGAAATGCATTATTATCCCCTTTGGGAAAAATGTCATCTCCACTAATTATCACATTAATAACAATGTACTAAGCATGCAATCAGTCGTGAGGGACTTGGGCACCCACGTTGATAGCAACCTGACTTTTGACCACCACATTGCCTATGTTGTACAGAAGGCTTTCTACATGGCCCACCTCATAAATAAGGGTATTTCATCCAGAAACAAGGAGGTCATAACATCCCTATATTCCTCCCTCATCAGACCCATTATCAAGTACAATACGCCCTCCGGCATGTACCTTGCCAAACACATGCAGCAGTTAGAGAGACTACATAGGTTCCTGACCAGGAAAATCCAGGCTCTCAAACACCTATTCTATACAGATAGGCTAAAAGCCCTGTCCCTCTACTCAGTCTCATACAGACTGCTCAGAGGTGACCTGTGTCTGGCATATAAGGCCATTTCAGACCCAGCCTTGATGGAGTTGCTGCATATCCATAAGACAAACTCAACTCATTCAACCCGTATGCAAGGCCTTGACCTGGTCTGTGACATTAATAGAACTTGTTGATGGGATAGATTAAAATTAGATTAGGCAGAGGAGGGATTCAAACCCTGCATGCATTACATGCTAAACCAGCACTTCACCACTATGCTACAGCACCATATTTGTGTCCCAAAGACTCCCCCGTCTGTGGAATAGACTCTGTCTCCATGTCAAGCAGAGTACCTGTCTAGCTCTCTTTAAGAGGAATCTGGACGACTGGACGACTTGGATGGGAAACAGAAAATATACCCCTGGGATCCCACCTGTGTCCCTGCTGGACAGGGGAAACAGGTGCTGACTTTGAGGGAACATGGGCAAAATTCTTGGTTAGACTTAGAAGGGCCTCTGGGCCAACAGCCTAGTATCATCCTATGAACCTATGTACCTATGAACCTATGAATCTATTGCAAATTAGGAGCTGTCATTGAATCCCACACTGACATAAATGTTCTCCAGGAGGGGCTGACACAGACAAACAACTGGTGTCAGAGCCATGGACTAAAACTAAATGCCAGTAAATGCATTGTAATATCCTTTGGGAAGTCATCCATCCCTGGTGGCTATCATATTGACAGTACACCCCTTAGAGTTGACCTAGTAGTCAGGGACTTAGGGACACACATAGATAGTAATATAACCTTTGGCCATCACATGTCTACAGTAGTGAGGAAATCAGTTTATGTTGCACAACTGATAAACAAAGGTATGGCATCTAAGTCCAAGGAGCCATTGTTCTACTGTGTTCGGTATTCATCAGACCTATCACTGAGTACAATGCTCCCTTTGGTTTGTACCTAACCAGGTATATCCAACAGTTGGAACATCCACAGAGGTTCCTCACTAAAAGAATACAAGGTGTAAGTAAAATGTCCTATGCAGACCTCCTCAAGGGCCTATCCCAGTATTCTGTCTCCTACAGGCTTTTGAGGGGAGATCTATGTCTGGCATACAGGGCATTGTCAGACCTGACTCTGATGGACCTCCTGCATATCCACAAAACAAACAGCACCAGAATTACCCATTCTAAAGACTTAAACCTTGCCTGTGATATAAATAGGACCTGCTGGAGATACAGGTATGTATTCCAGAGACTAGTAAAACTGAAGTAAACAACGGCACTCCAAAAGCAAAATAAAAGAATTTAATGTAAAGCGCTTTTCGTTTGGTGTTATACACAAACTTCTTCAGACAAGTAAAACTTCATACACCGGAAGTATAAATACAACCTAATTAAACAACTTAATTAGATAATAGATTAATCAGTTATAATCATTTAAACTAAAAAGCATACTACCATCTTCATACAACTTACTAAGTTTAAACAACACATAAAAACAGTAAAAAATATGAAAAATATATATAATACTCAATACACATTCGTATAAGGAAAAAACACTACTCAGTATTAAAACTAGATGTAGTTTAAAAATAACTTCAGGAGCCCTGACTAACAACTTAAAAGTTGAGACAAACTGACAACCCATCATAATTAAGTTGTTTAATTAGGTTGTATTTATACTTCCGTTGTAGGAAGTTTTACTTGTCTGAAGAAGTTTGTGTATAACACCAAACGAAAAGCGCTTTACATTAAATTCTTTTATTTTGCTTTTGGAGTGCTGTTGTTTACTTCAGTTTTACTAGTTCATTCATTTTTGGAGTTTTTTCATTGTCTTTATTCCAGAGACTACTGTATCTATAGAACAGGGTCCCTATCCATGTGAAGCAGAGTTCCTCCCTAACCCAGTTCAAGTGCAACTTGGACAATTGGATGGGAAACAGGAAACTCATCCCTGGTTTGGCATCTATGTCTCTAATGAACACAGGCAACGTGTAAACGGTTCATCTCCTAAGCCCCTGCTTGTAAATGTTTCGTCTCCCAATCCCCTTTTTACACTTACCAAGGGTATCAGAACTTGTCAGGGATTTGGATGCATGGCTAGGCTTAAAAAGGCCCTTGTGGTCATTAGCCTAGTAAACACCTATGAACCTATATATATATATATATATATATATATATATATATATATATATATATATATATATATATATATTATTCTTTCTGTGGTGGTATTCATTCTGTGATAGTACACATTACCATACTGACTTACTTGTACTTTTCTGAACTGCATTTATTAGTGTTGCATCTGAGCCTTTGGCTGATGCCTTAAGTACTGTACTGTGGCATTATGTCTCTTGTACCTAATACCTCTTTTAATGCTTTGCCCATTGCATTCTCCACCTCAGGGTATCTTGGGATATTTTGCATGTTGTATCAGCTACCAAGTCTTGGAAATAGTTGTATCTTTGGTTTCCGAATTACTCTGTTGTAGCATCCATTCCTGCTACTCAGTTTACACTAATAAATTGGTACTACATCGATTACCACACTGTAATTTCCCTGCCTACTGCTCTGGCATTTTTAAACTATCACTTTACTAAAAATCTCTTTATTTATTGTGCTATAATATGTGTGTCTGCTGTTAAGTTATGTCTGTGCTCTACTGTATTAAGCTATATTGAGTAACACTTTATTCTACAGTTTTATATTATCCTATACTATGCTATGCTGTACAACTTTGCACTGTTTTGTACTGCCTTGTAACTGTTTTCACCGTCCCCTTATATAGCCTAGCTCTACCGTATTATGTTATATTATACTGTGTTTTACTATTTTCCACTATTATCCATCTACATATTTAGAAAAATACAAGTAGTATTGCCCATCTACATATTTATTTATTTATTTATTTATTTAATGTTTGTTTACTGGGAAAGTCTGACTGGGACAGAGCCCATTTTCAGAGGAGGCCCAGGGAGAAATGCTCCAGACGCATGTCTTTGGAATGTGGGAGGAAACCGGAGCACCCAGAGGAAACCCACGCAGATGCAGGAAGGACATGCAGACTCCGCACAGAAGGCATCATACATCTCTCCCTCCTTCTAGATAGACCAGGGTCATCAAATTCCATAATATTGATTAATGTATGCCACCTCTCATTTCTAGATCAGTCATTAGCAACAAACTATCTTTGCCACATTTGTTGCTAGCCTACTAACACTAGGAATGATGAGGCAGTGTATAAATTGCCACATGCTTACTGACAACCATTTTCTATTACCACAGCATGAGTCCACATGTGAGAGGTACAAATACTTATTATAAATTCAGGCAAACTTCTCACACAAACTGGTTCTCAGCACCCATACAAACACCATACCTACACACTGCAAGACAACCATACAATTTTCCTATGCTAAGCTGCCCAAAATTAACTTCTAAAACTTCTAAAACTACATTAACTTCTAAAACTTCTAAAACTACAAAGTCCTGCTGGATGTGGTACTGCAAACATATGCACCCGAATCAGACCTCAAAAACACACTAACACCTATTCCATAACACATATAGCTGCTTCCATTACTACCACTGGCAAGAATCACCATAGTGGTTTCTACAAGCCCTTCAAACTACAACAGGAGTCCAATCTTTATGGTAATACACTTGTTATAGGTGAATCCATATTATACAACTCCCCCCATTAATATTCAAAAACGTGCACGCTGATTGGTCAGCATGCACGTTGTAAATCAGAGTTATAGTAATGGAAAAAGGTCCGGTCGCCCGGACTTTTTCCATTACTGTAACTCTTTCTTCTCACTGCTTCGCTATGTTAAACAAGTTTAATATAGCAAGACAGCTTTTAAAAAAGCAACGGAGATTCTCTGTTGCTTTTTTAAAGCTGTCTCTCTATGTTAAACTCCTTTAACATACCGAGACAGCTTTAAAAAAAGCAACGGAGAGTCTCCGTTGCTTTTTTTAAAGCTGTCTCACTATGTTAAACCCATTTAACATAGCAAAAACAGTTTGTAAAAAGCAACGGAGATCTTACTTTCTCCGTTGCTTTTACCCACAGTTCTGATGTACTGCATAGGTATACGCATGCGCAGTACATCAGAACTGCCGCAGAATACCAGACAGCTGCAGAAGGGCAGCAAGGAGGCATTATACAATGCCATTATTTAAGAAAAGTAATTATTTTTTTTCTTAAATAATGTCATTATAATAATAACTCACGCCTGGGTGGGTAATGCTGATTACCACGGTTGGCTTTGTTTGGCCACTCAGGCTTCGCCCTCATGACCAAACCACGCCAACCGTGGGTAAATCCAGCATTATCCACACCCAGGCGTAGGTTATTGCTATAGTATGGCACACTGTTGCACCAATCACAAGGCCAAGCAAAGACAGGCAATGGGCAATTACCTCCCCAGTACTAATCCACAATATCAACAGGGTATTCAAGTCCCCTCAATCCAAGTATGAATATGACATGGTCACTATTCATGTGGGCATGAATGAGTTGCGATGTATCCCTTAGACTTAATGAAGAGGGACATGATGGAAATTTCTGATTAAGTATGTAGGCTGGAAGGACACTAGACCTAAGTAACATTTTACCATCAATGAAAATGATGCTACAGTATAAACAAAATGGTGTATAAATTGTTGTCACTCTGAAGGGGCCAAATGAGTGTCAGCATTGAGGAAGATGAAGATATTCCTGCCTGTTTCACCAAGGATGGCTTGCACTTCTATCCTCATTGCTTTCTCATTTAGATGGCCCTCACAGTGCTTTTTAGGTAATGTCATTCTAAACATGCTACTATCCTAATTAACACAAATTTAAATATGGAAAATAGAAAATATCAGTGTAGCACTGTCAACCCTAGGAGTCTAAATAAGAAAACTCCCTCTCTTGAGGCCTTCCTAACTCTTTAATTTTTTTTTTTTGCCTTTTTAGCCCCACTGCCTGCCAATCATCATACCCTCTTAAAGTCCACCATAGTGAAAAATTACTGAGAGAGGCTATATTTTAGGCAGCCATCAGGGGTTCATTTTTTTTTTCTCTTTTATAGCTCTATCCTCATTGGGCATGCCCAGTGACGCACCCGGGGTTCAGCATGCATGAATACAAGTGAGGTCATGTCGCTCACTTTTCCCAGTGATGTCACCCCTCAGGACAGCCCTGCCCCCTGGAAGCCATTTATTGCAGGAGGGACTTCAGCATCCACCTGGGATTCAACCATGGGAACATGCATCCTTGGCATGCACTCCCACACCTTGTCCCAGAGGAGAGGTAAGCCTACAAAGCTGTTCATTCCCTCACCAACACCAACCAATACCTCAGTCACCACTCATACTTGTTTCTCCTGGGTCATAGTCATGACTTCATCCCCCTTTGCCCACAGAGCTGGGTCTAACTCTGGATAATATGGATATTTATGTTGCCACTGAAACTTGGTTCTAGAACAGTATCATCACTCTCTCCTTACTGGACTTCTCTGCCTACCACTTATTTAGGTCTCCTACTGTGGATAGCAGTAATGCTGCTGGTGGAATGGCTGTCTTTATCAAAAACAGCATTATGGCTAGGATACTGAAATGAAACGACTTCATACCCTAATATTAGGAAGAAAGGCCATGTACCATTTAATAAACTGCAGTCAATCGCTAGTAATTGAAGCACCATTTTTCTAGAGGACTTAAACTATCCCTCCATAAACTACATCTCTACAAGCAAACAAGCTCAAGGCTTCCTTGATGTTATCACTGCATACACCATTTATCAAATAGTACTCTTCCCCACAAGAAGTACCAAGGTACTTGATCTTGTCCTCAGCAGCAGACCCCCTGCTTGTTCCTGACCCATTGCCATATCCTCACTGGTCATATCAGATTACCCCACTGTTTTATTTACCACACAGTCCCTGTACAGGTTAATGTCCAAACCAATCATCTTTAAAGATTTTTATAAGGCCATTTTCTTCATGTTCAAAGATGACTTCAGACAGTTTAATAGACCACATCTTTTGATAACCCTATAGCAAACACTGCCGGATATAACCAAGCCCAAATGATTAAGCAAAGCCAGCAGTCAGTTAATTCTGTGAAACCCACACCCAGTCATGGTTTATTGCAATTATACAATGACATTATTTAAGAAAGAAGTTGCTTAACTTTCTTAAATAATGTCTTTGTATTACCATGCTGTAGTGTTCCTCTGCATTCTTCCATGTTTGTTGAAGTACTGCCCATGTGAATAGGACTTACATTCCCACACTTGTACAGTACATGAGTGCTGTTAAGGAAAAGCAATGGAGAAAAGAGAATCTCTGTTGCTATGTTTTTTATTCTCCTCCCCCTGCCATTATGGGCTCTTAATTCAAGAAAACTAGACAAAGCCCAACATACTGGGGGTTACCAAGGTCCAAAATATGGATAGATTTTTTATTGCTCTTATAAACTTAGAAAGTTTTTGCAATAGAATGTCTTGTGTTAGTGGGCATTTTTCTGAAGGATATGAAGCAGTGTAAACCTCAAATGTCTGTCATTACTTAACTTCAGTCTGCAGTGGCTTGACAGAAAATTACATTTTATATGAGGAAACGACCAAAACTATAAGACAAAAATCTGGACATTCTGTGAAAATCTGGACAGCTAAGAGGTATGAGAGTTTGACAAGACTTTAGGAGGGGCAGCACAGAAATACAATTAATTTCTTTATTGATTTTTCTTGTATTCCGCTCTGTCCTCTAAGTATACATCAATAGAAAAGTCTGGCCACTCAATGATACTTCAGTGGCCAGACATTTTGATATTGATATATGCTTGATTTACAATAGGCACACTGGTTAAGCTGTCCAATTAGGTTGTACATTTTTAAATGCAATGAGCCATTATTGTATAATTAATACTATAGACCACTCTAACATTGACAAAGTGTTCAATTCAATATGAATTCCTATCTAATCAATTGGCTTATCAACTGCCTCATCAATCGATACCACTCCATTAAAGTTAATGACACGCTATTCTCCAAGAGACTTGTTACCAGTGGTGTACCCCAAGGCTCTCCGATGTCAAATCTGACACTAAAGGCCACCAGCTGACAATGTTCTTAGACAACTGCAAGATTGGAGTTATCATCAACTCCCCTAAAAAATTCAGATCCTCTGAGTGGATGTAATGTGAGCAAACATGTGGTGTCAAAATAATAATCTAAAGATGAATAGCAAAAAATGTAACATTGTATAGTTTGGGGAACAGAAACTCTCACAAACCTGCCACATAAATGATATCCACTTAAAATAAACACTCATGACTTTGTCAGGAAAATCCTACTAGGACAGCTGAACTGTATTTGGGGTTAATCAGAGTCTCTTTAATTGATGGCAGGTGTGTACCCAAGAAGACTGAATGCAGTAATTAAATCAAAAGTTGCTTCAACAAAGTATTAGTTTCAGGGTGTGCACACTTATGCAACCAGCTTATTGTACATTTTTTTTTCAATAATTTTTATTTTTATTTTTACATTAATAAATGTCACAAATAAAAACCATTTTACAACATGACCGTGTGCATATATATACATATATACACATACAGACATACATATACATACATGTATATATATATATACATATATACATATATATATATATATATATATATATATATATATATATATATATATATATATATACATACATATACATACACACATATGCATATGTTATACATTGATGTCAAATACCACAGGATATAGGTCGTACAACATATCTATTTACACTATGTACATAGATGCTTTCATTGTTAATTTCACAGTTATATAGACAGTATATACATTCGTAAATATCAAAGTTATTATTTAATATCTGAACTTGTATGTGTTATTTGGTTCCATTATAGTGTATTTCTAAGTTGCTGTGTGATGAATTATGCTAATATGATGTTAAAGATTTGTTCCCAAATTTCTCTGGATTTCATGTTTTTGTTTCTTTTATCTATTACTATTTTATGAGCTAAAAGGTGTTGTATAGCTACTTGTTTAAAACCCTCCCAAGAGATATTTATCGTATCTAGCCATTTAAAAGCTATATACAGTTTCATTAGTAGGAAAATTGTTAAAAGTTTATTTGCTTGTTTTCTTGGGATGTTGGGTGGGAGAATGTGTAACAGAGTGAATTCCCAAGTTAATGTTGATGTTTGATAACCCGTTTTTTGTAATTGTACCTTGAGAGAGTTCCAGAGTTTATAGACACATTTACATCTCCAAAATACATGGATTAAGTCAGCTATCTGGTCCTTACAGTGTGGGCAGAAAGGTGATTTTGATGTGTTAAATTTGTGTAGGATTGCAGGTGTAAAATAAGCATTATTATTGATCATGAGCTGAGTGTATGCTAACTTTTTGAGGGGTAAAATCTTCGGTGTTAGATTGATTGCCTGGCTTATTTGCTGATCATCTATGGATCGTTTCATTTTTCTCCAGTAGTTAGAGAAGAGGAGGTCTTTCTGGTATTTGATTTCATTTATCATTTTATATGAATTAGTAAAAGTTTTCTTTGTTGTGATAATAGTTTTCCAAAGCCTGCTACAAGTTTCTATGTCACTATTGGTCATAGTAACATTTTGGAGATAACTGGAACACAGTTCTTTGATTTGTCTTAGGATTATTATGTGTGATTTAGGGAGGTTTAAGTTGGTCCTCATTTCTTGTGTTGAACAGTTAAGGTAGGGATAGATATCTTGGATTGTTTTATCTTTCAGTCTGGGAAAAGGGACTAAGTCCAGCATCTTATTGTTTATTTTTAAATTTGGGTTTTTATGGAGGGGTTGCAGTATTGTCATGGCATGTCTAAGGTTCAAGAATTGAAAGAGTTTTTGTGCTAGGTTGATAGAATGTTTTAAGGGCTCTATAATGTTATAAGTTTGTATTTCTTTCTGCTTCAGGAATGGAAGTGCTTTGGGATTGAAACCTAGAGCTTTAATATATCTATAATATATTGTCACCCAGAGAGGAGACCAATTTTCCATTGACGGGTTATGTTCAGCTATTCTCAATATTCTGTTAGTGTTAATGATCGAGTAGTACATTTTAAAATCTTGTAGATTTAGTCCTCCTTTGCTTTTGGGGAGTGTTAATTTTGGATAGGAGATTCTGGTTTTTTTGGGTTCCAAATAAATTTTGCTAGGAAGGTATGAATTTGTTTGAAGAATTTATTATGTATTGTTGTCTGTGATGTCATGAATATGTACATTAGTCTAGGTAAAATGTTCATTTTGATTATTGATACTTTGGCCAAGAATGGTAGTTTTAGGTTGTTCCATCTTTTGCAGTCTTGCATTATATTTTGCCATTTAAGGTTTACATTGTGTTGGTAGAAGTCTTTGTTACTCTGGAAAAAGGTGATTCCCAGGTATTTAGTTTCTTCTTTTATTTTTATTGTGTTTAACAATGGTATTAGTGAGATGAGTCTGGGTGTTTTTAGGGGGAAAATATTAGTTTTATTAAGGTTTAGTTTGTAGTTAGACATAGTCGAGAAATGTTCAATTGCAGCTATTATTTTGTTTATATCTGAATTTGGTGTAGTGCAGTATATGTTCAGATCATCTGCAAATGCAGTGAGGTATATTTTGAAGTTGTGTATTGATGGAGGATTGTGATATGTATTTTGTTTAATGTATAGAAAGAGTGGTTCTAGGTATAGGTTAAACAGGAAGGGTGATAATAGGCATCCTTGTCTTGTTCCATTTTTTATTAGGATCCTATTTGACCAAGTTTTATTTATATACAGAGATGTGTATGGGTTGCTATAGAGAGTTTGGATGATCTGAATGAAGTTATTGGGTATATTAAAGTAGGGTAGTGTTTGGAGTAAGAATTCTAGATTAACCCTATCAAATGCCTTGTGGGCATCCACTACCATTGTGTAGATGTTGATATTGTATCGGTTAGCGTAGGATATTAGTGCATCTAATGTTAATGTATTGTCACTAGTCTGTCTATGTGGTGTAAAACCGGATTGTTCTGGGGAGAGGATTTTTTCTACCAGATTTTTCATTCTGTTTGCAAGTATAGAGGTAAATATTTTAGTATCTATATTTAAGAGGAAGATGGGTCTATAGCTGTCAGGGTTTTTGGAGTCTGTGTGTTCTTTTAATATAAATATAGTTTTAGAGGCATTAAAGTGGATATCATTTATTTTATAGTTTATTGTGTAATCCAGTGTATAGTAGTTTGGCTATCAAGGGGGAAAATGCTTTGTAAAATTCTGATGTGAGTCCATCCGGACCCGGAGCCTTATGCACTTTTAAGTGTTTGATTGTTGTAATAATTTCACTGATGGATATCGGCTCAGTTAGTTTTTTTTGTTGGTCTAAATTGAGTTTAGGGAATTTCAGTTTTTGAAGAAAAAGAGTTCTATCTTCCTTTGAGGTTTGTAGTATTTGTGCTCCATATATTTGAGAGTATATTTGTTCAAATGTTTTAATAATGTCTTCATTTTTTGTGTAGTTTTTGTCTCTGTAGTTTATTTGTGATATATTGGAGGCATTTTTGTGTTGGCAGATAATTCTGGCCAGAGCTCTAGATGGTATATGAGCTTCTTCTGTGTAAGTGGCCAACATTCTGGCTTCATAGAAAGATAGGTTCCTGGTTTCTAACATATATAGATCCCTTTGCAGTTTTAAAAGTTCTGCTTCTGTTTGGTTCTTAGGGTTATTTATTAGTTCTTTTTCAAGATGCTCTATTTTCCCTTTCAGCATATGCTCCTCTTTCAGTTGTATTTTTTTATAGTATGCTGCTTTTTTGATAAACAATCCTCTGATTTGTGCTTTGGTTGCAGCCCATTCTATGTCAGTTGGTACTTGGGAGTTAGTGATATTTGTAAGAGCTATTTTTAGTATTGCTTCTGTTTCTTTTATTACATCCATTTTGGAAAGTAAATTAGGGTTTAATGACCAATTATGACCCCTATTCTCTATATATATCTTTTTGTCCCAGTTAATGTTCAGTGTGATTTTGGAGTGATCTGAAAAGAACCTGGTATGTATAGTTATTGTTGGGTCCATGTTAATGAATATGTCAGAGATTAAGAAGAAGTCTATTCTTGACCACATTTTGTGGCATTGCGAATAGAATGTGAATTTCCCTGTTTTATCTGCACTGTTCCCATATTTAAAAGGGTCATATAGTTTGAAATCTTGTTTGAGTTCATTAAGGGCTAATGTGGCTTGTTTATTATGTGATTTGGTCAGATTAGATTTATCCTTTTCTGGGTTTTGATATGTATTCCAGTCACCTCCAATCACTAGGTAGTGATCTTTAAATTGGTTTAAGGTTGGGTATAATGACATAAAAAAGTGTTGTTAGTTATTACAGGGTGCGTATACATTGAGTACCATTATAGGTTTTGGTATTGTAGGACTATTAAATGTTACATAGCAGCATCTTCCCTCCTTGTCAGCTTTGGTTTTAAGTATTTTTTCCTTAAATTGGTTTTTAATTATTATGGCAGCCCCAGCACTGTTTGTTTTCCCCTCTGAAGCTATGATTTGACTTATCCATTTCTTTCTGCTAATTTCTGCCCATTGATCTGCAGTCAAGTGCGTTTCTTGTATTAGTATGAGGTTGGCTGTGGTTTTTAATGTAAGGTGTAAGAATAGTTTTCTTTTCTTCTTGTTTTGGAGCCCTATAACATTCCATGATTCTATTTCCCACATTTATTTATTAGGTGTATTCCTTAGATATGCCATGTATATTAGTTTTGTTTTGTTAGTTTTGTATGTGTTACTGTGTGATGGTTTAGGAAAGCATCTATTTATCCCCATCCCTACACTGTGCCTAACCACTATATCCCTGGACCAGGAATAATCAGGGGAGGATGAAGGTTCATTATATGGTTTACCTTTACGCCTAATCTTGGAATGTGTTTTCTTTTTAGATATAGATTTACTCCATAGTATCCCCCCTGTGTTACTATATACAATGTGGACAAAGCTGAACAAACTAGTTCCCTCAACAAACACTGCTACTTAATATCCCTAGCCTCTTCCAACATATTATTTATACAGTGATGGTATTGCATTTAAGGTACAGCATGTATTGCTTTTGTCTTGTGACTAATTCTTTCTAATAGTATTTTTAAAACAGCATATTAATATACATTCCTCAGTAAATTATAGCAATATGTGTACCATAGTAATATTGTTAAACAATCAGTCTTGCCATTTTTACATTTTTCTCTCATTTGACTTCTTTTTCCTCCCCTTTACTTATTCAGATTTCGGCCTTCTTTGGTGCCTATAGTGATGTTTTTCCACATCAATCTGTGTGGGTTATAAAATATATACTTGGCACCTATTTAACAGAAGTAGGAAGTATAGAGAGAGAAAAAAAAAACAACAGCTTAGCCAAACAGCCCTTCTGTTATAGTTGACATATTAAGGCTATATTTACATTATCCCAGGATTATTAGGTTATTTTACTAATTTCCTGAGATTACTTCTCTCCAGGATCTTTTAACACATTTCTAGTATTTACATAAAACATTTAACAATTTTTTCCCTTTTTTCCCAATATTAATCTATGAGCTAGCATAATTCTGACAGTTTATTTCTTGCCTATTATTTAAGGCTGGAGTTTCATTCACCTACACAGTACTGGGTGTACTGTTTTAGTGAATGGTTCAGTTCAACAGTACCTTATTTCTTCAAGGTTTTGCTTGCAGGTTGGTTGACATCTATGGTGCAGCTTTCTTCTTTTAGCTGGTGCAGATCAATTTTCATTTTTCAGGCAGTAAAATCCTTTGGAGCTTGCTGAAATCCATTTTGTCTGACTGTTCTTAATGAAGCCCTCAAAAGCCTAGGGGGACTGAATTTGCAAGCCAATATCCCAGAGGGAACTTCCTTCCTATATTCGTGCATCGGAAACAGCAGTTCATTTTTGGTTCCTACCCAGGCTGTACTTCCTTTTCCTGTGTTCCTCATGGCTCACATCAATGATTTAAGGGCCTAGACAGCAAGGGGAAGATTTCAGAGTTGGATCCCAGCTAGAGTGCTCGTGAATGGGGTCGTTTTTTCATCCAAGGGTCCTTTATCTTTTTTTTGTGGATTTATTGTACATTTTTTATTTTTTATATTTTTCCCTAACAGATTTGTTTGTTTTTTCAATTGAATTGTACAGGTTATAGGTCACATTAAAGGTGGGAAAAGTTTTGAAATGATTTATTGTGGTCTCGTTTTTTTATAGCACAAAAACCTGGCATTTTTAACAGGGGTGTGTAAACTTTTTATATTCATTGTATAAACAATAATATATATAAACTGTATAATAGGAGAAGACATCTACAATATTCAAAAGAATTATTAGAATTTCAGCTAAACAGTTCTAAGCATGCAATTATCAAAGTGGTTTAGCAGAATAGATGTGGCGTCATGGAAATTATCTGGCATCATGAAAGCAAAAAACAACTAACCTCTTCTTGAAGATATATTTTCAGTTTTTGTCTTGATGCAGTCTAATGTTTTCTGGGATCTTATTATTGGAATATGATTCTACGGTGCTATAGCACGTTTAATGAATACCCCTCACCTACTACTGTGCCAAAAACCTTGTCTAACCAGAGTAATGCCACCGTCTTGAGTCTCCTTGAGAGAGTAGGATAGATCTGTCATGGACAAAGAAGACATTAGTGTTGAGTATTACCTAAATATTACAATTCTAAATAGCAGCATGTTGAGTAATATTTTAGTTCTACTATGAACTGGTAACCATTGGAAACCCTTTAGTGCACTGCGAAAGTGCATGCAGACACACACAAACACACACTCGCGCGCACGCGCACATAGTTGCAAAGAATTTTATGTTGCAGTATCTTAGATGTTTTCTACAAAACAATGATGAATATCAAGCATTGTTTTTGTTTGTTGAATGAGAATGATACACAGAAGATAAAATAGATTTGTCCAGTCCATTGTGCTCAAGGAAGTGATTACACAAAACATACCACCATTCAGGTGTAAGTCCAGGTTTTGATGTCTTGACACTGCTATACAGAAAATGTAAGCAATTTCTCTATGCCATGCATTTAAAAAAAACTATAAAATGACATTCCAGACTCAGTTATATTAAGAAATATTTGAGCTTGTAGGTGGCAAAAGAAAAAAAGAATCATAAGGAGAGTTCGATAAAGTTATATCACTCTAATACATCAGAATGAAAGTTTTCATCTTCATATGATAGGTCTTAGACAATGCAGGACATCATCTTATGGTAAGGTTAGCAGTACAATAGCAGTGTATTTTGCTGATAATAGTGACAGACTTGCTTAATTAGTTATCTATTGCTTAATGAACTGGCTGATATATTTAATGGAATTACATAGCTTTGAGACATGATGTTTTATGGAACCAATAAAAAAACACAGAAAATATATCAGCCATTATCACTGAGACACTGACATAGGTAAACAATTATGCTACTAAGAAACATATTTATGAAAATGTATATTCTGTTTGCATATGTTAAAAAAAAACACTTTATATGCACTCACTCAGTAAGATGCATTTTCTTTTCTTTGCTTTGTATGTGGTTAGCCTGTGGTAATCTACAAGAAGTAGGTCAGGTCTTCCCCTTTTAACTTATAGTCTAAGGAATATGGGTGAAGGGAATTTCTTTTTCTCTTCTCTTAAGTGAGATAGCCATTTGATCAACCATTTGGATTGTACAGACTATTATTGTCAAGTTTTGTTAAATGCCTCTGTACTACCAGGTCTAAATGATCACATCAATTTTAAGACAGTGTTTAAGAATAAGTCTTAACGTTACAGATGAAAGTACTTGCTGGTTAAGGTATTGAGAACAAAGGGATTTTATTGTCATATTGTGGAATCAACTGCTCTGTTTTTCATTTTCCTAATGTTTTGTGCCAAAAAAATCAAAGTGTGCCAGTTTTACATTAAAAACAAAGTTCTCTTCGCTCTCTATGTGAACTTCTATTTCTCCATGTCTTAACACATAATAAGTAGGTTATGATCGGTGACTCAGTCATAATTTTTATATTTTGTAGTAGCTTTTAAACTAGGTACACCATTATACTGAAGCCTACAACACACTAAAATAACATTATTTTTAAATTTCACAGAGCTCTAGATCCTTTCGTTTCAGTTTATTTCTTTCCATTTGCCATTTTTCCACTTCTACAGACTCTTGAAGTTGGATCTGTGTTGTAATTTACAGAACTGTTGGTGGCAGAGGATGTGAGGGATGCCTAACAGACCGGAGAATAATATTATTTTGTGAGCTATTACTAGTAACTGTAAGAGTCCAAGAACAACTTAGAAATCCTAATATGTCTGGAACGACAAAGGGTATCTCTAAAGAAATGCAGGCCTCTAGACTGCCAATTAATAACATTTTACTCTGTGTACCAGTTTCAATATCAGGTGCTTGTCCAGAGTAATTGATAAGTACATTATAACACCAAGGATGCCTGAGATGCCAGTATGTCACCTTAAAGCTCTGAAAGCTTTGAGTAAGGATTTGCCACAAGAGTCTACATGCTTCACTGATATATTTCAAGTGATGAACATACTTATAAAAATGCTAACAGTAGAAGGCTTCTCTTCCATCAAGTCTACATACCTAATACAGTCTGACTTTCCTGTGCTAAAGGTCCATCTTTACCTTGTTATATCTTCAGCATCTTTGAAGCCATCATTAATGCCTTATACTGTACAGCTGCCTTGTGCAATGCATTCTAGGTCTTTCACCCTCTCTGCATGAAGTACCATTGAGTCTCATATGCCCAATACCATCTCCCTTCCTGATGTTATTCATTTACCATTCTCCACCACTGTCCTTTTTCCACAGTTCCACTTCCTTTACTTCTAATAATGCATTCAGCACATCCAGCAGGCTCTTTTATACAGAGCAACCATACCTTTTCATCAGTCACTTAATTCTTTAGGATTTCAATCCAGTAACAAAACTAGTTCCAGTCTTTGTGAGTGCACGTCTGTGTGTGTGTGTGTGTGTGTGTGTGTGTGTGTGTGTGTGTGTGTGTGTGTGCGTGTGTGCGTGCGTGCGTGCGTGCGTGCGTGTGTGTGTGTGTGTGTGTGTGTGTGTGTGTGTGAGTGTGTGTGTGTGTGTGTTTCTGTGTGTGTCTAACAACCCAGAACCAATTCAAAAACATCCTTAAATTCAAGTGCAGATTCATCTGCTTTATTTCTGGATTCTCCCTTAGTGACTCTGTCACAGTCAGAAAAAAATAACAATGCAGCTGATCCTTATTTATGTTTCACTGTTTTCATTAGCCACTAATAATCATAGAGTTAAATTTTGTTTGTAAATCTGTTTTTTGGCCTCAGGAAAAAAAAAAAACAATTTGCACATCTGTTGATGAAGAATCAGATTATTTTATCATCACCCTAGAACTTACAATGAACTATCAACTTAAATACTAGACATTATGAGATTTTTTGTAGGAAATGTATTGTTAATATTAAAGCTCATGGCATCAAATGCTACTAGGTGTGTCTATACAGCTCACATTTCCCTACATGTGAGAAAATATTCCTTACTTTACCCCAGATCATCCACTCACTGTCTCCAGTTTGTGCCCACTTGTCCTTCCAGATTTATTATTCAGAATAGTTATCCTCTTTTTTCTTTCTAAACTAAAATTAAGATTTTAGATTGTAAATCATAAAGTATTTAATTACAAATTTCATAAACATTACTCTGGTAAGTGAAATTTGTATAGCTTGCCTTTGAAGTAACAGAAGTGTTTACAACAGCAATAATCCCTTAGTCATTTTCTTTAAGCTAACTTACAAATCATAACCCTCTCGGGAGTTAATCAGTGAACAAATGCATGAAATAATGAATGAAAAATGAGTCCACGATGCTAATATGTGGCATTATCAAGTGCAGTGACTGGAAATGCACCAATGATTTTTAAACAGGAACATTAAAGGCCTTAAATACTTTAACCTCCCAATAGATTAGCACAACTCTTCTTATACTCAGCAGCCTACCGCCTGCACTGAGATGACCTGTGTCTCACTTCTCAAGCTATGAAAGACCCAGTCCTATCTAAACCCTTATTCCTTTGGAAAATCAGTAACTTCACAAACAGCCAAATTGGGGCCTAAATCTACACCAAAAAATGAAAAAGACTCTTTGGAGGCATAAGTTCCTAACTCAATGAAATCACAGCCTATGGAATAAGTTACCACAACAGGTCAAGCAATATTCTTCTTTGCCTGCCTTTAAGGCAAGTCTTGACAATTGGATGGGTAGACACAAAATTACTCCAGGTTTATCATGTTTAATGCTTGCAAAAGGAGATTTCTTATGGCTCTTGTAATCACTTTCCAGTTATTGTTCCTATGTTCCTATCTCTTTCAAGCACTAGCAATTACCTCTCAACTGTCCCTGATTTTCGGGGATGTCCCTGATTCTGACTCAAAGTTTAGCTCTGCCCTCTTAATCCCTCTTAACACTGGTGCCTTTTGAACAAAAGGTGATGAATTATACTTAATGACAATAATTAAGAGCTGAATTCTTATTTTACTTTAGGAGATATATATTAATTCACATTCTCTAATTCTGTTAATGTCCCAAGTTAATAGAAGTAATATTTTAAAAGTGTCCCTGATTGTCCCTGATTTTTTTTTGGATTTGTCCCTGATTCTGTTGAGATTTGTCTCTGATTGGTTGAGAGATTTTATCCTGAGCTATGGCTCTTAACTATCCTGGATTTTCATGGATGTCCCTGATTTTGTTTCAAAAGGTTTTTCAGTTTCTGTTTAGTGGTGCTGGCTTTCAAGATACTATAGTTTTTTTCTCTCATCTCATTGTGTTTGCTTTATTTATTTATGAGTCTGCCAGAACCTGTTCTAATAGGTGGATGTTGGCTTGCAAATAGGGCCTGCTGCCATCAGCCCCTGCTAGAGCTATGTTTGTGATCTTATTAGTAATGAGGCTGCCAAGAAAACATCATAATCTAATGCTGTTACTATGCATTTGTATTGATTTAATATTATATAAAACATGCATGTAAAATAATGTCTCATAATAAATTCCTTCTGTGAGAAGAAGTAAGGGAAGTAAAGAAGCGAGGGCAGCCTTTTGTGTTGCTTGTTAACTAGGTGAGCTAGCCAAACATTGATCTGTTTCTGCTGTGCATTCATTTGTTTAAGATACTATTCAGGGCATGGATAAGCAACCAGATATAGTTTGTCCATGTGGTTCCTGCAAAGCACTGACTTGTTGAATTAAGAGAGCAAAAAGCTTATGCCTTTTTATATATTTTAGGCAACCTATATGGTCTTTCTGACCAAGTACAGGAGCATGCCCATATCAGAAGTCTGAGATAAACACATTGTAAACACATACATACATCAAAGTAAAAAAAAGTGTTTTTATAACAGAATTTATCAAGATTTCAAGGTAAACAAGGCTAATGAAATTATGATGCTATAAACTTATTGTACATTAAGATATAAATAAATTAATATTTTGCTTAATTACACATGGACTCAGGCATGATTTTACTGATATTGATTGAATGATTGGTTGACTGATGAATTCTACAGTATATAAAATGGAACATTCCTCTGTAGGTTGGCCAAAAGAGGAATAAAAACAAAAAACATCTAACGCAATGAAGTGATAATAAAAATGAAATTATAAAAATTAAAAATGACAAATGCACAGGTGATAGCTTCGTCAATAATTTATTTTTAGCTTTAATCTATAATACTTTTTCGACAAAAAAATTAAAAAAATGTATAAAAAACTCCATATATAGGATTAATAAATGTTAACTAGTCAAAACCCAGTGAAATATTTCTCTTAACAGCAATCAAATAAGTTTGGATTTGCGCTGCCTACTTTTAACTTCTGTTTCAAAGGAAATATTTCATGAATACCAGGCATCTTGTGAGCTGTCAGGCTAATCTGCCATTCACTTTCTTTGAGCTAGAATTTGTTTTCATAATCACCTTCAAGTATGTCTTTACACACCACTAGTGGAATGCAATGTGACTAAGGCTGCTGTGCCTATTATTTCCACAGGGACTATACAAGCAGGTAAATCTAATAAGAACAATATGACTGTTGTACTATTTAATAAAAGATCTGTGTGGCTCGCCTTCAAACCATTTGTGCCACTCTCAACAAATGCTGGCATACAATGTCACTTGGACAAATTACAGTTATAGTGGGTGATGCCCTGAACATTGTCAATATTAAATCTGAAGGAAATGTTGAATAAGCAAGTTTTAAGCACAACAAGTCATCGGTCAGTTTATTTGATTTACCTAATATTACCTATGGGTGCAATGACTATGCTTTCTATAACTACATCAGAAACTAACAGTTTATGCATCACCCATCATTAAAAACACTTAACACTATAGACAAAATGCTAACTGCTATACTATGAGTCTGATTTATTTTGCTGCATGTCTTGTATGCAGCTTTTTACATTACAAAGCAATATGGGCTTCCTATACTGTTAACTGGAAGCATTTATCAGTTATTAAGAAAAGGGGGAGACAAAAAGCCTGAGTAATGAATACACATGGGGCATCATTTCCATATTTGTGGTACTAGCAATGGTGAATAATGATGTAGATGAAGGTGGTTATGAAAGCAAACTGTTACTCAAATAAACAGAATAGCAGATTAGGTTTACAGAAAACAAGAAATTGAATATTAATAAAATATTTCCTCCAGACGAGAGCAAAAAAGTAGATAGATGGTACAATTCTGTTCATTACGTAATTATAAGTGAGTGAGATATTTTGCTGCTGAACCTTGTGTTAACATCTGTATAGAGGGTGCTCTTTTTATTCACTGGGTTTTGTTTAATTCTTTCATGAAGAGTAGACGATGAAAGATAATGACAAATTATGCAATGAAAGCCATCAGCTGTACATTTACTAAATGATCATTAAAGGACCAGTGAGGTCTGTTTTGAACTACAAGATCCACAAAACTAGATCAGTGTATAGAATAACTTCAGTGAGCATGTGGTGTGCCATTATATACTACAGATTCTTATTACATAATCACTATTACAGTACACATATCGAAATGATATACAATAACATCAGAGGGAATGAAGTATATGCCATTATATACTACAGATTCTTATTACATAATCATTATTACAGTACACATATGGAAATGATATACAATAACATCAGTGAGCATGCAGTATATGCCATTATATACTACAGATTCTTATTACATAATCACTATTACAGTACACGTGGAAATAATATACAATAACATCAGTGAGCATGCAGTATGCTATTATATACTATAGATTCTTATTACATAATCACTATTACAGTACACGTATGGAAATGACAGACAATAACATCAGTGAGCATGCAGTATATGCCATTATATACTACAGATTCTTATTACATAATCACTAATACAGTACACATATCGAAATTATATACAATAGCATCAGTGAGCATGCAGTATATGCCATTATATACTACAGATTCTTAACACATAATCACTATTACAGTACACATATGGAAATGATATACAATAACATCAGTGAGCATGCAGTATATGCCATTATATACTACAGATTCTTATTACATAATCATTATTACAGTACACATATGGAAATGATATACAATAACATCAGTGAGCATGCAGTATATGCCATTATATACTACAGATTCTTATTATTTATTTATTTTATTTTACATTTGTTAACCAGGCTAGTCTAACTGGATATATGTCCATTTTCAGTAGAGGCCCGGGGAGAAAAGCTCCAAGCACTAGCAGTGACAAAGAATACAGTATTTAGTAAATAGTCAAGTTACAGTATATTGTCTGTGTTGGCAAGAACAAAAATAGTAATAATTCATTTAGTAGGTTGAAGTTAATATCAATAACATTGAGATAAACAAAGACAATAATATACATAATTTTTTTTTTTTTTTTTTTTTTTTTTTTAGATTACAAAGTAAGCATCAAAGAAATAGTATAGAAGAGAAGTGTAGAGAGAGCAAGAAGGGGAATAAGATGTCAGTCAGGGTTAGAGCATGGACAAAGCCAATGAGATTTAAGATGTTCTTTAACATATTTTTTAAATTGGAAAGTAGAAGCAAGGGTGGCTAGTTCAGTAGGAAGCTGGTTCCAGTTTTTACCTACTGTGTTGGAGAAAAGCGAGTCCCCAGCTTTGTTTTTTGACTTAGTAGTGGCAACAAGGAGCTTGTTTGCTGAGCATAGTGTTTCAAGATTTTTTGTATGGTGTGATCAGATTAGTGAGGATAGGGGTATTGTTAGGGTGATAAAGGATCTTTTGGGTGATAACTAATTGTTGACAGAGTAGTTGATTTTGCAGTTCTAGCCATCCCAGTTGTTTAAGGTTGAGACAGTGATGAGTTCTAAATGGGGTACCAGTGGCAAATCTGGCTATATTATTATAGCTGGTGGAAAGTTTGGTAAGGTTGTTCTTAGATAGATTGGTGTATATCGCAGAAGCATAGAACAGGGTAGAGATAAGGTGGGTCTGGGCAATAGTTATTCTGGCTGATGGGGTGAGGAAAGGTTTGATTCTGTAAAGGGTGCCTAGTTTTTTGTTAACAGACTTTATTGTAGAACTAATGTGGTCATCATAGCTAAGGTTGTTATCAATTGTTACTCCTAGTAGATGGGTTGTTGTGTCAGGAGTTATGTTAGTACCATTGTTTGAGGAAATTGTGAAGTACAGTTGAGGTGATTTTAGAGTTGGAGCAAAGAGCAGTCATTTTGTTTTTTGGGGGTTCAGGAGGAGGCAGTGTTGTGTAAACCAATTTTCAACACTGTTGAATACAGTTTGAGTGAGGGATTGGAGAGAGGCTATAGTCTTGGCTGAACAAATTAAAGTAGAGTCATATGCAGGTGGCTTGAGGAATTTGGGTATGAAGATCGTTAATAAATAAGGAAAAGAGTAGGGGTCCTACGATGGAGCCTTGGGGTACACCAATATTCACTGGGAGGGAGGTAGAAAGATTGTTATCCCAAAGTACTGCTTGCTGTCTGTTTTCCAGGTAGGACTTAAACCATTGTAATGCTTGTGGGTCAAGTGATTGGGCTTTTAGTATGTCTATAAGTATATTGTGGTTTACCATATCAAAGGCTTTTGAAAGGTCAATAAATAGTGCAGAGGAGAAAGTGTTATTGTTACGATTTTTGTTTATGGAGTCAGAAAAGGAGAACAGGGCAGTTTATTATTACATAATCACTATTACAGTACACATATGGAAATGACAGACAATAACATCAGTGAGCATGCAGTATATGCCATTATATACTACAGATTCTTATCACATAATCACTATTACACTGCACATATGGAAATGATATACAATAGCATCAGTGAGCATGCAGTATATACCATTATATACTACAGATTCTTATTACATAATCACTATTACACTGCACATGTGGAAATGATATACAATAGCATCAGTGAGCATGCAGTATATACCATTATATACTACAGATTCTTATTACATAATCACTATTACAGTGCACATGTGGAAATGATATACAATAACATCAGTGAGCATGCAGTATATGCCATTATATACTACAGATTCTTATTACATAATCACTATTACAGTGCACATGTGGAAATGATATACAATAACATCAGTGAGCATGCATTATGCCATTATATACTACAGATTCTTATTACATAAACACTATTACAGTACTCATGTGGAAATGATATTCAATAACATCAGTGAGCATGCAGTATGCCATTATATACTACAGATTCTTATTACATACTCACTATTACAGTACACATGTGGAAATGATATACATCAGTGAGCGTGCAGTATATGCCATTATATACTACCAATTCTTATTATATAATCACTATTACAGTGCACATATGGAAATGATATACAATAACATCAGTGAGCATACAATATGCTATTATATACTACAGATTCTTATTACATAATCACTATTACAGTGCACATATGGAAATGATATACAATAACATCAGTTGACATGCACTATATGCCATTATATACTACAGATTCTTATTACATAATCACTATTACAGTACACATATGGAAATGATATACAATAACATCAGTGAGCATGCAGTATGCCATTATATACTACAGATTCTTACTACATAATCACTATTAGAGTGCACATATGGAAATAATATACAATAACATCAGTGAACATGCAGTATATGTCATTATATACTACAGATTCTTATTACATAATCACTATTACAGTACACATATGGAAATGATATACAATAACATCAGTGAGCATGCAGTATATGCCATTATATACTACAGATTCTTATTACATAATCACTATTACAGTACACATATGGAAATGATATACAATAACATCAGTGAGCATGCAGTATGCCATTATATACTACAGATTCTTATTACATAATCACTATTACAGTGCACATGTGGAAATGAGATGGAGAGGCTGCCTTTATTACAGCCATGTCAAACCACTGTTTTTTCTTTCATTCAGGTAAAGCCCGCATGGCTTCTCTTGCACACACGCGTACACACACACACACACACACACACACACACACACACACACACACACACACACACACACACACACAAATGCATTCACATGCAAACATGCACATGCACACCTTTACTTATGGCACACAATAGCATAAGCACACAATTGGCAAATTATAATATCCACCAAGGATGTACAATTAAGAAAGAACTGCATTGTATAAATCTTGCCTGTAATAACCTTTTTAACTGTTCCCACAGTCCAGGTCTGTTTGAATAATCCCTTTAATTCCAGTCTATTAAATATACTTAAAAGCATAGTGTTTTCGTCCTAGTATCCTTATCTTTCTGGCTTGTCTTCCACTCAGACTCTGCTGAAACCATTACTCCATTCATGCTACACTTGCACCAAAAACTGTTGGAAATTAATGTGAATTCAAACTTAGATGATAAAGTGATATCATTTCAATGGAATGGAATGCAGAGTTAAAATACAAATGTAGAAACATAAAAAATTAGCATACAAAACAAAATCAGTAATATGAAGTGACTGCAGTACTATTTTAGTATTTTGTTTCACAACAGCAGTATTAGTTGCACAATGTACATTTTAAGGAAATTGTGTATTGTTGTTATTCTTTTCTAAATTAGAATGCTAATGGATTTTAAACTTTTTTCTTCCTGTTCCACGATCCTGTATGTCACAAAAGAGTCAAAAGTTCCTATTACACATTTTGTATACTCTCATAATTTTGTGGTTCTATATGAATTTATCGGTTAGAAAATCAATTAAACATATTTGGAAAAACAAACAAAAGTGTCAGAAGCTGATCTGATTTAGTGTTATGTAGCTTTAGAAATATTCTAATTGATTAGTTAAGCTATCAATCAGCTAATCACTTTATTTAATGCAGTCCCGAGTTTCACAGCTTTAGTCATTTCTTAGTAAAAGTTATTAATACAGTTTGTAAAGTACATTCCAAAAGGACAAAACGTTCTGAGTATTTACTAAATCTCTTATTCATTATGAATTAATGAAGAGGCTGGTCTTGCATAATTTCTTTAGGAAAGAATTTGACAGGATTACGATGGCAGCAGAGAAGGTCATTTGTTTTAAGATTTAAGCTGGATGACTGCAATCACTAAGAAGCGATTTTCAGCTAAATGTTGGCATTAAGGATGCAGACATTTTTGCAGGTGGTCTGAGCTTTGGTTATGCAAGGCAGAAGATTAAATCTAGAAAGTGGTACACCCCCATAGCAAGACATAAGAGCTATCAGTTTTTATACTTGCCAGTTGTATAAAAATGCACAGCTGACCAAAACACTATCTGACTTGAATGAGGTTATTATGGGGTCAATCTCCCCCTGTCCCAAGATGCAGAAACCTCAGAGCTGTATTATTAAGAAAGGTAATGCAAAGGTAGAGCTCTTGTATGCAGAGTACTAGGACTTAACCCAGCACAGAAAGGATGTTTCAGTTGACCTGGCGCAAAAAATGGAGGGGGGGTCAGCTTTCTTTTTGATTGCTATTTTGAACTTGGCCTTCACAAAAGCTCATTAATTGTGAAAAGATATATGTGAGGAGTAGAGGAAATCAGTGGAGAAATAAAGTGCAAGATGGATAATGCCAACCTTATGCATGATACGTGAACGAAGATGGCACATACTGCACCACCCATATGCAATGCAATCTCACTTTCAGCAGTACAGGCTAGACAGTAATGCTGGTTTTAAACTGAGATATCAAGAACACAGTTGCTTCAGAGGAGCATCAGTGAGCTGGGGAGATGTGAAATACTGCTGCCTGATTGTGTTTTTAAAGTAGAAAATAAACAAGCCTAGGGATTCAATAAACTCTTTACAGGCATCACGCAAAGTCTACACAAAGTTTATGTGTTGGCATGATAAATAGCAGTGCTAATCACATACACATGCTGCTCATCGCAATTATGTGAAAACAAGCAAGGTTTCTTGCTCAGCAACAATGCTGCCAGCCAGGAAACTTTGTGGAGCAACATGAGCAGAGAAGGAAGAAGCATCTGAGTTTACCTACAGCCAAACCTGCTCAGTGAGATGGTAGGGACAGCCACGATGACTACCAGCAGTGAAAATACTGCTGTAACAGCAGTAATAACACAGTAAATAAAAAGTGCACTGAGTGCAATGCACACTAAAACAATTCTTTGCTGAACAAAATAATGGAGATGGGGTAAATGGCAAAGGCAACTAAAAGGAAAGGTACACTAGGCAGAGAAAGTGTGCAGATGAAAATGTGCACAGACATGAATAATAGGAATGAATAAAGAGAAAGAGGGCATAGTAAACATGGCAAATATCCCCAAGGCAGGATATGTCAATGTATGTTCACTTCCAAAACATGTCAGTAGCGTAACATTATGCACATATGTAGATAACACAGTACGTACTGCTGTTTACACCTCCTAAGGAAGTCTATTATGATATGAACAACCATGACAATATATGTGACAGTTACACAAGGTCACATGTCAATGGAGGTGAATGGTTGTGATATAAACATCACTGACATGCATACTGGAGAGGATAGTTAGCAAGGGCAGTATATACTAGGGCAGGGGGATGTCCATACTCTGAAGATCTGCAAAATGACTTGTTTGAATATGACCGACATGTCATCATAGCACTCAACCCATCAGAGACACATGGCAACAGACTCCTAGACAATTGTAGAAAGGAAAAAGCAGAATCATGGGCACTTTTAAAATATTATGACATTAATCTGCAGGATTTACAGAATATGTGATTATAACTTATTATACATGTTCTGCAGTAACAGACATATACAACTGTAATGAATGTCAGGATTTTATATGGGGAATTCGCCACTTCTTCCATAAAGTGTCCACTTTTTGCAGGGATTAAGAGGGACAATGTTAAACATGGAGTTGAAATCAGGGGCAATCCTGGTGAGTTGAGAGATTTGCATGACCATACCTTTCGACTGTCCAGATTTTCACAGAATGTCCAGATTTTTGCCTCATATTTTTGTTATATTTCTCATAAAATTGTGGTTTTCTGGAAAAACACTGGCAACCCATTGAGGACTTCAGTCAGAAAATAATGGCAGGCAATTGAGTTTCATACTTTATAACCTCCAAAAAATTCATGCTAATGAAAAACATGTCATTCTATAAACTTTCTAAGTTTGTAAGAGCAATATATAAAAAAAACTCTCTATTTTGGGGACTTTGTACCCCCATTATTTGTGGCTTTGTCCAGATTTCTTGCTCTAAGAGGTTGAGAGGCATGTGTGTGACACATAAGCCACAACCCTCCCCCCTACAAAAATAAAACCCATGCCATCAGTGCTGTCACTGAACTGTGTACTTACCTGATGCAGCACAGAAAGATATATCACACATGCATCTAGTAGAACACCTTGAAGGGAAGTCTGCCCTGTCAAATCCTAATTAGTATGCATCCCAGAGAATAGTTCTGTATGGCCTACTAGATGTGGGAGCTCACTGTGCCAAATGTGATACACTTGACTAAAGCATCCCTGCCTGATGTAGGTACCATCCACACAGATAACACATACAAACACCACACTATTACGAGTGGATTCCCTACACACAGTTGGGTATTGCATGTGCCTGCCACATGTCATAGCAATGGATATTGTCTGAAGCATATGCAACTGATGCTTAAATTAAGAACTGATCTATAATATTGAATGGTACAGCAGTATGTGAGACTGATGGCATTGCATCAACTATGCCCATGTGCACATAAATTACAGCGGTGCAAGGTCAAGTGTCAATGATTGATGAAGCTGTCACTGTAATATTGTACACATATGCAAGAATTCATGGAGCACACTGTATAAGTTCATGTCAAACTTCAACACATATGCCACACAATCACTGTACCCCTGACATTGCCAATGCAATCCAAATTAAATTTTTCACTTTTCCTTAAGTGGTGAACCTTGTTTGCAGTATGCCAAGCACCATGCACATGCTAAGTGAAAAAAAAGTAAGAAAAAAACATAAAAAAATATAAAAAAAGGAGGAAAAAGGTTAAAAAAATTAGACCTCTGGATTTGAACCATCAGACTATTGCACATGCACATAAAAGTTGTAGTTGGTTATCTATCTTTACCACAGGCACAGCTTTACAATACCAATTAAATAATGTTTATAAAAGCAATTCACATTTCATATCCAGTATTAAACAGTTCATACAGTTGGACAATCTCAGTTGATTGTATATGGTATATGTATAGATAACATATTTAGTTGAATAAGTGATCATACAATATATATGAATATGTTTGCACAACTGCGGCTCTTCCTTCTCTTTGTATTCTGGGAATCCTTCATTATCTCTGCTTTACTAATCAAACATGCAGTCTCTAGTCCATAATCTCTCATTTTTCTTTCAGGGTGTGATACAAATATATGACAGTGATCAACAGCTTTTGGCAAAGCCAGGAAACTGTACTATTATGCCAAGGAAATATATATGTGGAGGTGTTTGTTTAAAAGCTCACTGCAGTTGGTTCCACACTTTGTAAAGTGTAGCCTCAATGACACACCAATTCAGGGAAAGGTGTCCCTGCATTACTGTGTTTTGCTTTAGTCAGAGTAATCATTCACAGCTGCAAGCCATTAGCACCTAACAATGGTGCAGAGGCTACACTATGTTTACATCTGCTACATTAAGTCAGAAGTTTGGAATTCAGCAATTCTAATTAGTTCACTCCTCATTTGCATCTCCAGAGTGCTCATAGGACTGAATGTACACTAAAAGTTAACTGTGTAGCTAGAGCACTTGAATATGAGGAGACTGCTTTCAGTCATGCTTATTGCTCCACTTGTGAGAATGCAGGAATAAGTAAACTTTGGAATGCTTTTTCTATAGTGGGTATTTTAGTTGCATGGGGCAGGTTATTTGGTAAACTGCATAAGTATATATTACAGATGTTATATGTTAGATATTGATGGCATTGCTGGACAACTCGCACACATTCTACTTAGGTACATTTATGAGTACCAGTTATGCAGGTATCTGCCAATCATTCATGTTCCAACACATTTTTTTATATTACAGGTTCCACACTTACCCTGACAGTTCTGCAGTTACAACTGTTGTCATTCAGGGCTGGATCTGTCTGATGCTAGCAATACACACCTTGGGAAGTAAAGGTTGTGAGCATTGCCTATTATCAACTGTACTCTTTGTATGTGCATAGGATGAAAGGTGTATCCCTTGGGTGATCAGCATGTCTGCTATCTGCTGTCTATCAATGCCTATGTGTACCTACACCCACAGCAGCAGGGGTTCCCCCTCTGATTCCTCACCTGTATGTAGATGTGGTGACCCTGTCAGTGATGGTAGAATGTATGCTCCTACCCCCTGGTGTTCCTGCTGCAGCTTTTTTTGCAGACATATATTGTGTTGGGTAGCATAGACTCTAATAATTTCAGCATAAGTACGGGGATCATACTGCAGGCCACCCCCAGATATATCTAGGTACCAAAACTATGACTTCAGCAGCCCAAACCTACCCTCTAGGATGTTTCTTGTTTGAGCATGTGCCTCATTATAACATTCTTCCTTGGGTGTGTCAGCATTTCTGATGGGTGCCATCAGCCATGTTTCCAATACATACCCTGCATCTCCCAGTAAACGGCCTTATGGGACATCACCCCTGGAAACCTCTGATATAGCTGTGAGGTGTGCCAGATATTGAAGTAGTGGTAACTGCCAGGGTTGCCAGCGCACACATTCAGGAGGATTCCCCTAGCATTACACATGATCTGGCAGTTAAGGGAGTGGAACCCCTTTCTGTTGAAGTAGACCCCGGGTGGTGTTAGAAGCAAGCCTTCCAGCTTATCAGTGGGAGTGGTAAGCACTAGGTAGCCCATCTACCACAAGAGGAGTGGTTTCTGCCTCTGAAATTGTAGTTTATTGGCCGTTTGGGCAGTTTTTCTATCCCTTTCAACTTTCTGGTTTAAAAGCCCATGTATTTGTGGGTTTACACTTGTTTAAGTTCCACAGATCCTGTTTTGGCATCCTGCAGACTACAAGGGCAACAGAAAGGAGAAAGAGTGACTTTAAGTACTTCCATTTTGATTTTTTTCTGATTATACTGCTTTCTGCACTTAATTTAAGTCTTTTTTTATTTAACTGCATTTATTTTAACTGTATTTGCTTTAATATTGCTACACACTCAAGTATGCTAGCTTGCACTGTATTTAAAGTATATTACCAGTGCCAGAAAGTCTGCTCTTCAATTTTTCCCTTAAGATCTTGCTAAATCTCTTCTCTCTTGCACTTTAATTAGCTTATTTACCTAGCACTTCATCAGACTTTTTGTAGCAATTATTGTAACACACATAATTGCTATCAGCACTAGATGTCCTAAAAGGAAACTGCTCCAGTACTTAGTAATGATGACCATCCCTCCTGGCATGTCTAAAGGTCAGTTTCCTGTGCTTTCTCCTATTAACCTGGTGAACCTGGGCATTCTGAGGCAGTGTAGTAACTGCCTCATAAACACAGACAACCCTCTCCTCTTACCTCCCAGCACTCAGACTTGTGAGAGATGTGCTTATATTTCCAAATTGGAAGCCATGCACTCTCCAGCCAAGACCGGAATAGCTGGTCAAGAGGAGAAGATCAACACCTGCACCACACCACATGTAATACATAGCCCCCCAGAACACCCACCATCATAGAGGCTGTCGATAGAAATCTACCCAAACAGCAGAGACCTCCAAGGCAGAAATGCACTCGACCACCACAACACACATAACTCTCAACTGTACCAAATTCCTCGTTTTTTTATCAGTTTTGAGGGCAAAATAATGGGGTGCTACAAATTCCCGACTGGTCCCTTTAATTCCCAATTTTATTTTTTTATTATTTATTTATTTATTTATTTATTTATTTTTGTATTACAACTTTAAATTTATGGCTGACGTCACCATGCATCACCAGCATACAAGGATCATGTGTGAATGATATCAGCTTCATTGGACTGTTATTTTAAACTGTTTTGGAAGGAATATAGTAGCAGTACAACAATTTAAAAGTTTTGCAATGTCCGCTCAGCATCCGACTACATCCCGGATTCCACAGGTCAGGATGATAAATTGGCATAGCCTCCAGGTAAGAAAAAAGAATTGTATGCTATCTGATACCCAGCTTATAATGAAAAAATAGAAGAACTGTAGCGTACACCAGCGAGAGCTTGTTATTCAGTGCTGATCAATCTGCTGCACTCTATTTTATTATCTGCTTGTTATTCATTGCTGATCAGTCCGCTCCATTCTGTTTTATTGTCTGTTTATGCAAGCAGAGTCAGAAATCTAGCTTCCCTCGTTATTATGCAGTTTATCTATGTGTAGTCAACTGTGTATGTAACCACTAACAGCAGAAATAGTGCTTGTTATTCGGTGCTGATCTGTCCATTTTATCTGATACTTTAGATTTAGGGGTTAGTTATTGCTGCCACTTTATGTAAGCAGAGTCAGAAATCTAGCTCATTATTATGCAGTTTATCTGTACGTTCAGTGAACTGTGTTTGTAACCACTAACGGCAGAAATAAAGCAATGTTGATCAGTCCGCTTTACTTGAAGGTTAGTTATTGCTGCCAGTTAACTGTATATGTAACCACTAACGTCAGAACTCTATCAGAGCATGTGTGTGTGTGTGTGTGTGTGTGTGTGTGTGTGTGTGTGTGTGTGTGTGTGTGTGTGTGTGTGTGTGTCCCCACATTTAGAGGGTTCCTTTGCTAATGTGATGAATGGACTGTTACAGAGAACACCATGACAGTCAGGTCTGACAGTACAGCACTCAGTTCGGAGACATGGTAATGACCCACTAATGAGGTTGTTCTCATTGCAGCTACATCATGTCTTTGAATCAGGATTTATCCTCATCATATTAATTGACCAATCTGCAATGGGCAGTTATGCAGGCAGAGAAATTCTTTGAATCCCAGGGCATGTCTAACAGGAAGAAGGAGTATTTACTAAAATCCTTTTGAATAAGGATAGCCACTTATTTGTGTGGGATATATGCTATTTATGAATATTTAAAAAATAACCTCTTAGCCATTTTTTCTTCACTATGGAAATCAAGGTTAACCCCCCTCCCCAACAAGCTGTCTTATGTAATGAAATGAACCATGATATTATTAATATGATTAACCTCCAAATTCATTATAGTTAAATGAAATACTATATATTACATTGTCTCTGCTTTAAGGAAACGTCTGTGTTGAAATAGATAATAGCAGATGTGTTGAAAACTGTACTTAGATTGAAAACTAAAAAAGGTTAAACGTACACCACTATAAAATTTATTGAATTTGAACAAATCCAGTTTAATTATCAAAACAACTAAAGTGCATGAAGATAACATGAATAAGTGTTATACAAAACTATACTGGGAATTACTGGCGCATAAGAATGTATAATTTGTTATAATAAAAAGGGATAAGAAATAAACGTTTAGTGCTGTGGGATTTTATCTAGAGGCTAATACATCACAAGTTACCATTCAAGTCAGAAATGAAAAAGAAGAAATTGAAGAACATACAGTAAATATTTGAGATGCCAATAAATTACAGCATTCAAGTTTATCTACCTACTCTTTCCTGTGTTTTGGTAAAATTTCTCTAGTTGTGTCTATTTTACCAGGAAGAAGGTACTGATGGAGGCAGAACACGATGGCTTTGTATAAACATCTCTATAATTAACTCTGTTCAGTTCTTTGAGCTTGAAAGACTCACATTTAAGAGGCCTGTGGAAGCCAAATTACCAGTGCAGAGCTAAGCAATAGGTGAAACCAAAAATTCACTTAACATTGAAAAACATTTTTTCAAACCTCTAAAAATGGAATCTCAGTGCTTTCATTAACTATCTCTGATATCGATATCCTAAAAAAGGTTCTAAACTGCATTAGTACCTGGTGTCATGACTATGGGCTAAAGCACATTACTGCAAAATGTAGCATGGTTCTCTTTGGAAAACAAAATCAAAAACACTCCTGCACCTAACCGCACAAAAGATACTCCTTCAAAGCTGATACCATTATTAGGGATCTAGACGCATTTGTGGACAATCAACTCTTATTCGACTTTCATACAATGGTTATTCCATGGAAATCATTTTACAAGTTCCCTGACCCTGATTAATAAGTAAATGGATATTTTCCAGATCAAGGATTCATGTCTAATCAGGCCAATGACAGAATATACAGCCCCTTTGACATATGTCTATCTAAACATATCACCCAGCATTAAAGACTGTAATACATCCTAACCTAGAAAATCTTGTTTATAAGATCCTTAACTTATACTGATTGACTGCACTTCATTCCATCTTTCTTCCATTTATTTATTTTACTATTTATTTTTTATTTTACATTTGTTTACTGGGATAGTCCAACTGGACACAGGTCCATTTTCAGCGGAGGTCCAGGGAGAAAAGCTCCACAGTAAGTCAAAAAATGAACAAGGCAGTATAAGTTCGTATGCAACAAGTAAGTACACAGTCAGTAAAATAATTAAACAATATGAACAAACAAATGTAAGCTAATATGAAGCAACAAGAGATATATATGCTGAAATAAACATAGTTACATAGTTAAACATGAAGTAATTATACAATTTCATGCAGTAGTAAAAGTTTCCTAAATTTAGGTTGTTTATGCAGTGAACTCTGAACTACAGGACAATGAAAGACATTGGCCTGCTTAACCTCTTTCACATCTAAAATCTGGAAGAAACACCAGTACCCACTCTAAGAACTAAATCCTGCATCAAAATGTAAACAGAACATCTTGGTGCAATAGTTATCTCTCCAAAATCAAACAAAGTAACTCCTTAGCTCTCTTTAAAACTAGCTTGAATGAATGTAAGGGGTCATATTTTGGTTGCCTGTTCTTCACTTAGTGTTTGAAAGTTGGTATCTCATAATTCCACGGGACTGGGTGGGGCTGCATAATTATGTATGCAAATTTTATGTTAATCAGCGTACAGATTTGTACCTATTTTTCATGGGCCTTTGTCTAGATTTTTGATGTTTCCAGGTTGAGAGGTATGACAACACAGCACATCCACAAGACGCATAGCTCACCTACACAGTGTACTACTCAACCTAAGCCCCTAAGGCAAAACAGCTTGCCCAATACAATAATCATAGGTGACTCAATAGAGGCATACTGATGTCCTACTCACTAGGATGAATAAGGAGAAGGTAACAGTCAGCTGTCTATCAGGTGCCAGAATCCGACACATAACACGCGCACTCAGGTCACTCCACAACAAGTACAAGTATGACTCTGTCATTGTCCATGTGGGTGTGAATGACCTGAGTTGCACCTCCCTGGACTACATGAAAAGAGACATGGTGGAGCTCTTGGATTATGTGGCCCAGACAGGTATGACCCTAGCCCTGAGCAGTATCCTACTGTCACCCAGAATTATACTGTAGTACAAACAGAAAATAACTGACTTCAGCAATTGGCTAAGTTTCTGGTGTCATTCTAAGGGGATCCAGTACCTGTCTGCTTGGGATGACATGATTGTCAGACCTTGATGCTTTGTCCAGAGATGGTCTGCATCTCTCACCCCTTGGTTTCCGGGTACTGGCTAAGTCTCTTGCCACCCCTATAGTACCTTTTTTAGGCAGTATTTCAAAGACCAAATTACCATTGTAACAGCTGTAAATAAATGCAGTCTGAGGGTCATGCTACTCAATGCTAGAAGTCTAAATCTCAAGGTGCAGTCAGTCAAAGCACTCCTCAAAATGAAGAGCATCGACATTTGTGCTGTAAAGGAGACCTGGTTTAAAGCAGCAGAAAGTACCCCTGCACCACCAGGCTATAGCTCATTCCACACCTTTCAGCCCCAGAACATGGACCAAAGCTCCAAAGGTGGTGGTGTCTCCATATTCATAAAGATAGGCACACCTCCAGACTAGTAGCTCAGCATAACGCATCTGAGATACTCCAGGTACAACTAACATTGGATAAGATGGCAATTCACATTGTAGCCTGCTATTGGTCCCCAACCATATCCCAAGACTCTCACTCCACATTCCTAAGAACCATGGAAGCTATTAAAATCCAACCCAACACTCTCATACTAGGTGACTTCAACTAACCTCCATCAACTGAGAAAGCTACTCATGCACCAATGCACTGGCCCAACGCTTCCTGGAATTCATCAGTTCCAATGCCCTGGACCAGCTCATTCTTACCCTCACTAGAGGAAGCAACATTCTTGACCTGGTTATTACTAACATGGGCAACCATTGCTCTACACCAATAGTCAATTCCTCCCTGGTTAGATTCGACCACAAACTAATCACCATGGAAATCCACATCTCACCCACACACCCCCACAAAGGTACCCACCATGAAAAACTTCTCCAAAGCTGACTTTGGACTCCTAAAAACAGAGGTGGTTAACTTCACGGCATCCATGCCAATGGAAAATAGATGCATGACTGCCGAATCATATACCAATGCACTTTACGAACACGTACATAAATGCATGGAACTAGCCATACCCAACAGAATCAAGATGCTCTCCTCCAAAAAAAGGAAGACAGTCTGGTAGTCCCCTACCATTAATAAACTCTACAACAGAAGAAAGAAACTGTTGCAGAAAAAGATGAAGTCCCAAGACTGGAAAAATTCCCTTATCAGTCACAACAAAAAGTTGAGATCCCTCATCAAAACCTCCAAAGCCAGCTATGAAGGCAGAATTGCAAAAGACACTAAAAACAACCACAAAGCCTTCTTTAGTTATATCAAGAATCTCCAAGGCAATACCCAGATTTGGTCTGAGTTACTGCACAATGGTACCACCTATATTGAGCCAACATATATTGCCAGCATACTGGCCGACAAATTCAGTGCCAACTTTACCCCTCTCTTCCCCCTAAAGAACCATTCTCAATACCAGAAGAATGCCAGGCACTCAGCATTACTGCAGCACAGGTTAAAGCTGCATTGTCCAAGGCCAAGAATACAGCTTCCATGGGACCCGACAATATTCCTGGCTGTGTTCTACATGAATTACAAAGTGAACTAGCACCACATCTGTGTACCCTGTTTACTCACAGCCTCACATCAGACTTTGTCCCTACTGAATAGCACACTGCTACAGTCATCCCTCTCCATAAAGGAGGAGTGACTACAGACCCTGGAAATTATAGCCCCATTAGCCTGATGAGTCTGATATGTAATGCTATAGAGTGCATCATCATGGACCTAATTAACAAGGATATAGGGAATCTCCAAGCTCTAGATGCCATGCAGTTTGGTTTTGTGAAAGGTAGATCATGCCTGCTCAACCTGGTTGACTTCTTTAAGTCAGTCACCAGAGTTGTGGATGAAGATAAAGCAGTTCATACAGCCTACCTTGATCTGGCCAAGGCCTTTGATATCATTCCTCACTCAGGAATTATTGATAAACTCACCAAACTAGGCATCAACCCCTATATCATTAGGTGGGTCGCAAACTGGCTCACAGATATAGCCCACAGTGTGAAAGTAGCGACCTCCAAGTCAGACTGCCAACCAGTCAGGAGTGGAGTTCCACAGGGATCGGTCCTAGGTCCTCTCCTGTTTGGCATCTACTTCTCAGAAGTCCAGGCTAACACAGAGGGACTCTGGCTGACCAAGTTCACAGACGACTGCAAGCTGGGGGCCATTATTAACTCCCCAAGTGATGCAGACATCCTACAGAAAAGCCTCACTGAGACCAATGACTGGTGTCAAAACCATTGCCTTAAGCTTAATGCCAAAAAATGCGTTGTCATCCCCTTTGGGAAAAACTCAGTTCCCACTAATTACCACATCGATGGGAGCCCACTGAACACTGAAGGCATTATAAGAGATCTGGGGACACAGGTTGACAGCACCCTCTCCTTCGACCACCACATTGCCACTGTGGTCAGAAAGTCCTTCTACATGGCACATCTCATTACCAAGGGTTTTGCATCCAGGAAGAAAGAGGTCATCATCTCTCTCTACTCTTCCATCATTAGACCAATCGTAGAGTATAATGCCCCATTTGGCATGTACCTCACTAGACACCTGCAACAGCTGGAGAGGCCACAAAAGTACCTCACAAAGAGGATCCTAGGCCTTAAACACATATCCTATATGGACAGACTCAAAAAATTCCAGGTATTCTCTGTCTCATATCTGCTAAGAGGCGATCTCTGCTTGACTTACAAAGCCATGTCTGACCCAGCCTTATTAGAAATGCTACATCTAAAGAGATCCCAATCCCTCCGCACCACATGCTGCAGAGACCTCAACCTCATTACCACAATCAACAGAACATGCTGGAGGGACAGGGTCATAACCCAGAGACTGCCCATGCTCTGGAATAGACTTCTCATACATGTCAAGCAGAGCACCTATCTGACCCTCTTTAAGAGAAATCTTGATAAATTAATGAGAAATAGAAAGTTCACCCCGGGGGTCACTCCAGTGGTTCTCTTGATAGAAGCACTGGGAACTAACGTCAGGCAGCACAATGCCAGGGCACTTCAATGGGCTAGGCTTGTAAAGGCTCCAGGGCCATTAGCCTAGTACACACCTATTAACCTAAGAGCAGCAGCAGCCCCTAAAATTCTTTCTTTCCTGTGTAGTTTCTGTGGCTGTATTCCAAAAGTTTTTGGAGGACAGGGCAGATGGCTACATGGAACGTACATAATTCCTTCATAGCTTGCTGACATAGGTATGCATGAGTTAACTGAGACAATAAGTTTTCACTCCTCAGAGTTATAGGCAACATATTATATAACCTATCAGCCTTTATATGAAAAGAGTTATTACTTCTTGTATTCATAAATTGTTCAGCTTTATTAATGTAAACTCCTAATGCATATGCATCATTATAAATACGTTTATGTATCATTTTAAAGTTTCTTCTAATAAACCTATAATTCACTGAGTAAAGAGTCAGTGCTTCCAATCTACTAGCATGGTCCTGCCCTTTCAGACCTTTGATTTGTCTTGTAAAAAATGTTTGTATTCTCTCTAGTTTCCTTCTGTATATGTTGCTATAGGAACAGACTACAGCCCAATACTCGATAATGGGATGAACAACATAGCATACAAGAGAAGCTGCTAGATTTTATATAGCAATCAGGAATGAAATGGACACCAGAGCATTTAGTACTCAACTGTCTAGTATGCTGCCCTGTGGACAATACATAAAGAATGGGGTCTGGTCTACATCGATGTGAAAGACAGCTATTTATGTCTATGAGTCTGGGTCCTGAATAGCGGTGTACTAAACACAATGCGGAGAATGTATGCAATAGTTGAGTAAAAGCTAGAGATGAGGAAAAGGTCTAGCTGGGCATTCCTAGACTTGGAGAAAGCATATGACAAGGTCACAAGAAAGCTGATTTTGGCAGTCCTGTGGTGGTTCAAAGTCCCTGAAACATTGCTAGAATTAGTGCAGGCTAGAGATGAGGAAAAGGTCTAGCTGGGCATTCCTAGACTTGGAGAAAGCATATGACAAGGTCATATGACTGAGATAGAAGGATGCAATAACTCAAGTATGAGCAGTGTTTGGTCTCACAGAGAGATTCCCAGTGGGAGTGGGTGTGCATCAGGGTTCAACTCTGAGCCCACCTCTGTTCATACTGGTGATGGACTACATCAGCAAACAGGTTGGAGGGGGCAGATCAACAAATTTGCTGCATGCAGATGATGTGATATTACAGACAGACTGAGCAAGAACTTCAGCAAATGATAAGAAAATGGAATGCAAAACTGAAGGCACACGGGGTGAAACTGAGTACAGATAAGGCGGTTATAATGGCAGAAAATGGGGAAAATCAGAAGAAGCTGAAAACTGAGATAGATGGGAAAATATTGAAGCAGGTTAACAGTTTCAAATACCTGGGAGGGGTAGTGGAGGAGAAAGGAAGTCTTAATGAGGAGGTGAAAGCTACAATCAGAGGGGCTACAGCCAACTGGCACAAAGGGGCAGGGGTAGTGTACGACAGAAGAATGCCAAAGAAGCTGAAGAGTAAGGTGAATAAATCAATAGCATGACCAGTACTATAGGATGGTGCAGAAACCTGGGCAGTAAAGACAGAGCAATTGAGGAAGCTAGAGGTGATGGAAATGACATGCCTGAGATGGGTGGTAAAATACATAATGTGGGACAGATGAAGAAATGAGGACATCACAGCACAACCCAAACTAGCCCAATTGAAGAGAAGGCTAAAGAGAACAGATTGCCGTGATTTGGGCACATGTGCAGAAGAGCAGAAGACAATCTGGTGAAGAAGACTTGGGACACACAGGAAAAATACAAGAGGAAATGAGGACATCCAGTAAAGAGATGGACGGATTGTCTGAGAGAAGACCTGTAACAGTCAAGCATTTCTCTCAAAGAAGATAGGAGAGTGCCGTTGAATCGAGACATATGGCAACAGTTGACACAACATCCCGACCCCATGTAGAAAACGGGAAAAAGGGGATTCATGATGATAATGATGATGATGATGATGATGGTGATGGTGATGATGATGAAAAGTTTTATAAACTGGCAGCAATATCTTTGCCTCTCTAGAAGAAATTGTTCTAAACGTGTGACTCAGTTCATAGTAACATTGCCTGATAACACGCAATAGACCGATTCCAAAATTAAACTTATCATCAATGTTAATGCCCGAATCTTTAATACATTAACTTCTTCTAAGATTATGCCTTTCATACAAAAGGATAACTGGGATTATTATTAACACCAAAATGCATACATTTAGTTTTCTTGACTTAAAACTCCATTGCATTCTCTTTGCCCCATTTATCAGTTCTAGCTAAGAATGCCTGGCATCATATTGTTCATTAATTGATGTTACCATTGAACCAGCCTTGGTATCATTCGCATATTTGTATACCCAAATACAATTGACAAACAGATGATTGCTTCTAACTACATGAACCATCCATCCAATGTACTCATGTTATATCTCCTGAACAGCTGTGTCCACCCACAAATTTTACAATGTAAGTAGGGAACAGAAGTAGATTGCCAGGTCACTTGTCTGTGTCACACATGCACTCAAGCATACACGCATGCACACATACACACACTTTCACACTTATCGACAATTTAAGGTTTCCAATTCACCTACTGCATATTTTTGGATGTGAGATGAAAATGGAGTACTCAGAGAAGCCCCGTGCAAACGCATTGTCATATCCCAGTAGATCATATCTTAGGTTAGTAGGTACAGCAGAACTGTAGTTTGGGTGAAACCACTGGTGCTTTCTTGGGAAGTTTTTTTTCCTCACTATTGTACAACAGTGGTGTTAGTATATATAAGTTACAATGGGGAACTAACACCTGTAAAAACAGTTATTTTGATCTTTTCAGGTCAAGTTAGGAAAGTAATTTTCTTGACCAGATGTGATCAAGCACTCAAATTTCAAGTAAGAATGCAGTGATTATTCAAATGGGATGCATCAAGTAGTGCATTCCTGCCTCTTAGTCTAACAGTTAAGGACTGAAGTGTGCTCACTGCTCCATATTGCACATACTGTACACACTTTTGTCAGTAAGAATCTTTGGGAGAACATGATCATATAAACCTGCTAATAAGGACAATAATTTATTCTGGTTATCCACTTACCAATTACAGTAGTAAAGTGTCATGATAAATGTATACTACCTGCATCACAAACGTAAAGCAGTTTTTATAACTAGAGATCATGCTGTTGGCTATTTTTGAGTGCTATAAGCTATTATATCTACATTTCCCATAGAACTGCAGGACTATCAGAAAAAAATCTATTATTATACAAGCTAATAAGTATAACTGCTTCAGATGCTCTATTAAACACTGAAAAGTTGCTTAGTGACTTAATATTACCCATTGGGTATACAGCTGGTAGGCTTTGAATTTGCAATATACTGTAGCTGATCTGGAGGTTTCTGTATAGCTCTACAACAAATGCATTTTTCCCTGTGGGCAATATTATTCCCTAATGATTATGCTGTTTTGCTATATTTTCTATAAAGCAATGCAAACTTACAAAGCCTAGCTTATCACATTGCATCTACTGTCCCTATAAGAATGTTAAAATCTCTGTGGATTTGGATCTCTAAGCCTATTGTACCATCTTCAAGATGAATGCATTAGTTGGACATGGCGGTCCTTTTCATCTGTAAACTAGCCTTACAGTAGAGTGCCACTGAAACATTGATATTCGAGCTGCAGCATTACTGAATGACTGTACAATTCCCTGCTGCAGTCTGGATCCTGAAGTGTGAGAGTCTTCTCAGTGGTCATTAGATCTCTCATTACTCCTTCTCTCCTTTGTCCCAAGAGACATCTCTGCACAAGTAACACATACCTTTGTCTAGCATATCAGGATTCACTAATTTGCTGTTGAGCAAGCAGTATGAATTCCTTTGCTAAAATAAGCTGTGGTGAAGATTTGATCCTCTAGCCTTATGGCAAAGCTTTATCTGTTAATTTTATTTTATATTACTTTATTTCTTTTCAATTGCATTCCAGGCCTCCTGGGCACTCAAAAATAAATAAATAAATAAATAAAATATTGGAATATCAGAAAATAGAGCATATACATATATTACCATTGATGTGCATTGTTACATTAACAATATTAAGCACAGCTAGTCACAAAATGTGCTTAGAATTAAGCTGAACATTGTATTGAGAATAGAAATAATTATTATTACTTAATAAGTGCATGCACTCAGCCTATTATACTGCCACTGAACAGACCCTCTTTCTTTGCCTGGACGGAATTTATGAAAAGGAGCATCCAGATGACAGAATGACCAGAATACAATGCACAGAATTAAAATAAAACTATAATAATATTAAGAGCAACCGTCATAACACAGCAGTGAATGATTTAGTCCTTTAGTGAGAGAAATGTCAGAAAGGTAAATATGCTGATTATCTTTACAAAGCAAATCAGAACAAAGAGATGCACATTCAATGCAAAGGTACGTTTTAAAGAAAATTACTTAAAACAATGAATTATAGTTATATTATGACCTAGCTATATGTCCAAAGTAAAAATGTTTTGTAATTTCTGCTGTACATTTAAAATAAAATACACCATTCACAGAATACAAAGATATTTGTATCCATTTTGACTGATTTATATAGCCCCACCACCTTGCAAATTAAATGTTTTAGGATTAGTCCCATTCTGTAGCCATAACAAAATCTTAATTAATATGTTTCTTAACAGCTATAATGTGTGTTTGTAAAAATGCATGAAATACTCAGTTTAATATTATTTCATAAAGCAACAGAAAAGAACACTGTAGACTTTATCTAAAAGTAAACCTTAGCTATGTGTCTTCCTTGAATGTTTCCCAATTTTGTAAAGATGTTTCTTTTTAAGCATGATTTTTTATTTAACCTTTCAATGTCAGTTGTTATTTTTAAACTACTATGACCTAGCTGCATGCAGCTAAAATTGTGGCGACTATCAATGGCAGCTTTATTGGACTCTGTGCTTATAGTTCACATTTTAAGGTCTGTATATAATTGATCTTTCTACCTCATATGAGAAATTGTGCAATAAGTTGGTTGCAGCACCATTACAAATATGGAGAAATAATAATGATATCACCTTGAGATTCAAAGATCGTGTGATAGTAATACACACCTAGCTCATTTCTTCCAACTGCAATGACCTCTCTGGTACAAATCTTAACAATCTCAGCATTGTTTTTGAATTATTCATGCTAGCCTTTTCCCTTACTACAAAATCAAGGGAAATGAACACATCATGCTGTGTCCTCTCTATAAGTATTTGGGTAAAATACAAAATATTATACAGATTTTAGTCCACTAGTGTATATCACAGCAGACCATAGCTGTCCAGAATTGAAGAATTTAGTATCACTGACCTATAAAAATGAGGTCTTTGTAATGAACAGAGTTGCAAACTTTCGTAGCAGAACAAAAATGCAAGTAATAAAAAATATTAATTTTACCTAATTGTAACAAAGTGGGAAACTGTTTAAACTGTATTTCAACAGATGAGGACATATTTGTGTGGGTATAAATAATTACTTCTGCTGTCCAGATAATGGTTTACTTCAACAGAACAACGGTCTTATTTTACCATGTATATAAATATGTGCCTGTGAGTAAAGCAGTATAGAGCAGAAAACCTAGCTGATATGGCCACAAAGTATATTTAAAATAAGTATACTTCTATAAAAACGTGTTACATGTACCCAAAAGCTTTTATTACACATGTAGTCAGCAACCTTAAATAAAAACTCTTGTATCATTTTGCTTACTAATTGCTAGGGGCATGACCTTCCAGAGCAGCAAACTTTTCCATGTCTGAAAAAAAACTTGGTCAAAATAAAATTATTGTGAATTATGTACAATAGTGTGTATATTAGAATGAAAGGAGGCAAAAGAGTTTGTTTGGAGGAAAAAAAGCTGAGTGCCATGAACTCTCGATTGAATAGTGTGACCCTAATGAAATCATTAAACTTCCTTAAGCTACATCTCTTCAAAAAAGGGACACCTTTTAATAACTACATTGGGAATACTCAGTCAAAACTTAAAGAAGTGTACTTATATGAGTACAGCAAATAAAAATAAACAAAAAATCAATATAATTTTCACAATTTATGATTGTTTCTGAAATGAAAGTGTGAGGTTTCTCCAATGACACTTAAAAAGATGAATGTATCCTGTCAGGCTTGGCTGTTATCAATGCTTCATCAAATGTAGTTTTGCAAATTGCTAGGTAAGGGTAACCAAGTGGCATTTGTGGTTTCAAAATCATGCACTTATGGTTAGATTTGAAGACATCATTATTCATGTTTTACATTTTGGTTGCTTCAGCAGGGACACTTTTAATAGAACATCCCTTACATTTATCAAGGGACAAAAAATTCCATAACATAATTTTGCATTCAAATGTTATGTTTCATGACAGTGGCAATTAAGTTTGAAATGTATAACTGCATAAAACAAACTCTCCGGATGTCAGATTGAGCTAAATTACAGATCTCACAATATAACACTGCAGCAGTATTTTGCTGAAATAAACACATTTAAAATATTTCCAAACTAGATGGCCCACTGCCAATAAATTCAGTAAAGTATAACTCCAGATCACATAGTCTGTACACACTTTAACATCACTAAATAGCTGAGTGGATTTGTCAGCAATATGTGGAGGCTTTCTGGCAGACAAGTGGGAGTCTCTTTGTAACCATGTCAAATAAGTGGACAATCTGATTTATGAAAACTGAGGGACTCACAACATGACAAACAACAGATCAGCAAATAAATTAGTTCACTTACTCTCCAATTACCTGTTCAATCCAGTGGAAAGTTATGACAAAGGTGAACCCTGGTGCAAAGCAGAGGAACTAATACTGGATAAAACATTAAGGCATCTTGGGGTTTCTGCTCATGTAGCACATACATGCACAGGTGCTTGCACGCATACACACACACACACACACACACACACACAATTTGTAGAAATTGCCAGTTTATCTACCAAATATCTTTGTGACAGGGGAGGGAATTAGAATCCCTCAGTGAAAATTCTCATGAACACAGTAAGGATCCTAAAACTGTAAAGAAGCCACTCCAGTCAAAAACCAAACACAAAGGCCTAAAAGTTATGAAGCAGCCATTCTAACTACTGCATTACTGTGACAACCCAAAAACTGGCATGAAATTATTCATAAGTGCTATGTGTGCATTTGTATTTCAGGAGTGCAGTTATTCTGGTGAACTGAGAATGGGGAATGAAAAATAAAGAAGTTAATATCTGCATATTGACTGTTTCATCAGAGAGGTAGAGGGCATTCAAATTCATGGCATAGTTCAAGGAAACTTCTGAATTTATTTTTTTGGATAAAACTATTAAAATATAGGCCAAATTCTGAAGCTCCTTTAAATAAGTAATCAAGTGACTTTCAAAATTAATTTCCCAAAATATAAAGTTCTTCATTTCATGCCTCATAAATATAAATAGTAGACATTTTTACATTTAGTATGGAATGTGATTTTACATAGCAAATGCAATAATGTTTGAAAGCAATTGCACGTAGATCTAAAATATCATAGCAATACATATATGAGCTTCTTTAAAGAAATAGCAAAGTTGCAAGATTTTGCTGAAAATGCTAAAAAATTGCTAAAGTTACAAGATAATATCCACCAAAATTATAAGTACCTTATATCACAGGTAGAGTTCTATATTTCTGAAAGAAAACAGACTCATAATCCCACCTGTTACATCAAATTAATACATGATTAACAGGACATGTAGGCCTTAACTTCCACACCATTGCCTCTAATATTTGACTGTATAATGGAACCACCAGTATGGGGTCTAACCCCCACCACTGGTACCTGTTAAAATTCAAAGGGCAGTTGGCCTTTAGAGAGCAAGATAAATGTACACTGCTGCCTTGAGTTAAAACCAGTACCTGCCATAGATAAGTTTCATACTGGCTCTCTCAGATTTCACCCAATGCATACCAAGCTCAGTGTCTTTTGTGCAATCTTACCACCAGTTACCAAACTCAGCCAAAATTAGTCTGCACACCCTCACACAACATTTTTTCAGAATATGTGTGTAAATTGTGAATGTCCAACAACTCTCTCTTTCTGAAGCTTTAAAGTATGCTGAAACCAATTGCTCAAATAAAATAAATATACTTTTCAGCCTACCCTTAAAAAAGCCAACATTTAAATGTCCAGATAGTAACAATTAGCTCTGAGCAGTCACCCTACCACGGGCAGACAGACACCTCACACTTTCTTGCACAGACAAAATGCAAACACCTTTAAAACAAGAGATCTCAAATGATATCAAGGAATAAATAGAAATAAACAGAGAGATAAGTTCATCACCCACCACTTCATCTTGCATGTCAAATGGTGCAATTCCGTGTCAGCCTTCAAACATAGCTTAGACAGTTCAATTGGTACCCTAAATTACATTCATGGACTTAACGGCATTGCCCTCACTGAAAACGCTGGAAGAGCCTAAGGGTAGTTATTGGCAAGGCATGCAAGGCCTCTAGCCTCTGGTGTAATAGTGTTGTATTGCCTATCATTCATAATAAATAAAACATGAGACACAAGCATTTAAAGTTGAATAATGGAGGCATGGCCAAGATGCCAAACAGCTAACACACTGAATTTTAAGTCTGCCTTTTTCTTATCATTCTGACAGGAAATTTTATTATTTTTGTGAAGAAAAAAGTTTCAATTCTATTTATAAGTAAGAGTTTATCATCTAGTTGGTGTGCTGTTTTTTTCTGTTTTTCCTGTCAGAAGTTCTTATACAAGTGATTTTGTTATGAGTAACTCAAAGAACTCACGTCAGGAGAGTGTGATGAAAAACGAATTACAATCCACTATAGCAAACATACAGGAACTTTCAATCAAAATGGATAATCTGCAGAACAAAATAGATAATATAAAACAAGACAGCAGAAAACAACTGGATTTACTTAATGAGATAATTAAAAAATATTCTGATCGAATTTCATCCATTGAAGAAGCTGTGAATGACATTGACGGCAGACTGTCTGAATGTGAAAGTCATAAGGAATTTTTACTTAAGCAAAATACATCACTTCTGGAGAAAGTGGATGACTTGGAGGGTAGCTCAAGGAGGAATAATATAAGGATTTATGGGGTGCCCGAAAAAGAAGAAGGAAGTAATATGGTGTAATTTTTAAACAACTGGTTACCAAAAGTTTTAAATCTACTTGAATTTCTTTCATTCGGTATTGAGACAGCACATTGGTCCTTATCTAAAATATCATCTATTAGTAATACCTCCATTCCCCAGATCTATAATAGTTAAATTTATATCTACTCAAGACAAAGATTTGGTGTTAAAATCTGCTTGTTCAGATCTATCTGTCAAAATAAATGGGGGGAACATTCATTTTGATAATGATTATACTTCTTCTGTTATCTCCAAAAGAAAAGAATGTGCTCCCATAATAAAATCCATTAAAAAGTCTAATATCAAAGTATAAGTTCTATTTCCAGCCAGAATAAAAATTTATTTGCCTGATGGAGAAAAGAGCTTCAGCTCCCTACATGAAGCCTTGGACTTTGTTCAAAAGAAAAACTTAATAACAGACACTGAGAAGATGGACTGGTCTACACAAAGTTTAAAGAGACATGATGAAGAATGGATGGTCTCGTAAAGAAGCTAACAAAACGCTTAAGGATAAATAAATATTATTCATAGGTTTTTAATTTTTTTTTCTGTCCTTGAATACTTGGTTCTCTAACTTTTTATTAATGGGAGACAACAAACAAGGTAAATACATGCGGTTTTATACTTGTCTTTTTTCTTTAATTTTCTTTTCTTGTCTCTTCTATTTTTCTTCCTCTTTCTCTTTTTCTATTAATATAAATTATTCACTTTTTCCTATTCTAACTTCTGGTTTTAAAGTGAATTGTGATTATTATTAATTATGCTCTAGACCTGACTGGAGAAGCTGACAACTATATTATGTCTGGTAGTTGCCTGGATGTGTACATATAATGGGGGGCATAGTCTAATACATGTTTTTGAATGGTATAACATAGTTGTACTTGATTGCAGTTGTGGCTATTAATCCACTAACTTGTTAATTTGTTGTCATATATGTTATGATGTTTGCTATAAAGAGTGAGGATGTTTCTTTGCAGGGTTTTTTGCCTCATTTGTTCATTGACTGACAGCTGTCACTGTGGGTTGTGTGGTCAGGTTGTGTGGTCTTGGGGATTAGGCACAGACATTGAGAAAATCTGTGGTCCTTTAATAAAATGATAGCACTGCATTTATCTGAAACCTGTTGCTGACTTCATGGTGAAACAACGCTTCAAGTGAAATGCCTTGAGACCTGTTTACTTCAATTTGCTTACATTATGCTTGTTTCCTGCCTAATGACTTTGAAAATATGCTCAAAATAATGTCACAGACCATGAGCTGGACTGCTGTTTTCGTTCTTAAGTTATCGCAGTGTATAGATGTGAATGTAGTGACCGGGAGGTTAAGGGTAGTTGAAGTCGCCCAATATAATGGTGTTTGGAGAGACCTTCATATTTTCCAGTGTTCTCAGGAAGGCCGAGTGGGGTTCCTGGGTTTGAGAGGGTGGTCTGTAGCAGGCTATAAACTGGAAGGCAGTTTTACCCACTGTTAGTTGCACATGGATAGTCTCTGATGCTTCGTGCTGTGCCACCAACCTGGAGGTGTGGGTATCTTTGATGAATATTGATACTCCCCTTCCTTTTGTGGTTCGGTCCAAGTTTTGGGGCCGAAAAACATGGTATGAGGTATAACCTGGTAGTGCTGGGGTGCTTTCGGGAGCCTTGAACCAGGTTTCTGTTACTGCACAGATATCGATGTTCTCCATGCTAAGGAGAGTTTCGAGTACATGCATCTTGAGGTTTAGACTTCTGGCGTTGAGTAGCATTACTCTTAGTTTCTTATCCCTTGTGATACCTATGGAGGTGGGTTTGTCTTTTGAGCCTTGCCTAAAAAAGGCACTATGGGGGTGGCAAGAGCCTTTGCCAATATCCGAAAGCCCAGGGGTGACAGGTGCAAGCCGTCCCTAGTGAAGCATCGTGGCTTGTCGAGCATGTCATCCCAGGCAGACAGGCATTGGATCCCCTTTGAATGACACCAATACTTAAGCCAATTTTTGAAAGTGATCATCTTGTCTTCATATTGTGGCATCATTCTTGGTGAGGGTAAGATGCTACTCAAGGTCAGGGTCACACCGGCCTGGGCTACATGCTCAGAGAGTTCCTCTATGTCTCTTTTCATGTAGTCCAGGGAGGTACGTCTCAGGTCATTCACACCAGCATGGACAATGACTGAGTCATATTTGTACTTGCCTTGGAGTGACCTGAGTGCTTGTGTTATGTGGCGGATCCTAGCGCCCGACAGGCAGCTCACTTTGACCTTCTCCTTGTTCAGCCTGGTGAGCGGGACGTCAGTGTGCCTGATGATAGAGTCACCTATTACAAGTGTATCAGGTGTGTTGATTAGCCTTAAGGGCTGTGACTGTTCGGCACACTGACTTTGTGAGCTATGTGTTGCACGTGTTTTGTTTTGGGGTAGCGGTTGTTTGGGTGTCTGCTTTGGAGGTCTCTGCTGCTTAGGCAGATTTTTATTTAGAGCCTCCGAGTATGTTTTTGTGTGTTTATGTGTTTGGTTTGCTGTCGTGGTAGGTCTATGTGAGACTGGAATTGTAGTGAGTGTGGTTTCCTTTTCCTCCTGACTGGTTATGCCAGTACTGAATTGAGAGAGCTTAGCCTCCAGTTTGGCTATATGGTTGCATCTCTCACATGTGTTGGAATTTCTTGGGAGGAGGAGAGGGTTGTCTGTGTACATGAGGCAGTTGCAACATTGCCTCAAGATTCCCAGATTCACCAGCTGGACCGGAGAGGAGATTGACAACTGACCTTTGGACATGCTAGAATAGTATTGGGAATTCCTTTATAATTGAAAAAAAGGGCCAATGGGGAACAAAGTACTCAAGGGGAGTTTGTGAGGGTGTAGTGCTTTTAATTTTTTAGTGCTGACTTATATAATTGCTTTAGTGAGCAAGTGCCAGGCTTTAGAGTGGGAATAGGGTGCTTATTATGAGAACTAGATCAGTTCTAAGGGAAAATGTGAAAAGCAGACTTTGTGGAGCCGAGAATGGTTTAAACCCAATTAAGCGGCGCTGCCCGATGCTGCGCTATGCGCAAAATCGCGCAAAGCCGTGCTAAAGCGGGTTTTATACAGGGGGACTTGAATGAGCTAGAAATTGGCCCAAAACGGCCAATAGACTACCAGATTCTTGTGCTGGGAACACTCTACCAGGGATAGATAGGCTGCTCCAAGCTCCCCACTGCCACTGGTGAACAAAGAAGCCTCCCTTTATCCAAGAAAGGAAATGGGCAACACAGGAACTTTCCAAAAGTCCAGAATACAGCAAAGCCTGTCTTTGGACTACTCTAGGTCAGGAAAGATTGGAAACAAGGATAATTTTTTTTTTTTTTTTTTGCAACAAACAGCAGGAAAATGCAATAAATATGTAACACAGGCTAGCGCACTTGAGTGTGTAGCCTCAACAGGTAAAAGCAACAAACAGGACAAACTTTAAAAGTGCAGGTGCAAAAACAACTTTAAACAGTTTAAAACAGTTCAAGAAGCAGAAATACTTGCAGTTTAGCTAGATCGGACAGTCGCCCAGGTAGTAGCAGGAAAACAAACACTTTTATCAGGTTAGCAGTCGCTCTTTTAGCCTCTCTGCTGCTAGCACCACTCTGCAAGACCACAAGGAGCTTGGCCGAGTAGTAACAAGTGCAAAAACCACGCCAAAGTGGGTTTTATACAGGGGGACTTGAAAGAGCTAAAAATTGGCCCAAAACGGCCAATAGACTACCAGATTCTTGTGCTGGGAACACTCCTCTAGGGATAGATAGGCTGCTCCAAGCTCACCACTGCCACTGGTGAACAAAGAAGCCTCCCTTTATCCAAGAAAATCATGAAAATTAAATGGGAAAAGAGCTGATAATTACTAGATGTTTTACTTTATTAATTGCACCATAAATATATACATAATGAAGACTTCATTTTTATGTAGAGGCTTAAGTGTTTCCTCTTGACATACTCATGACACATACGTTACTCTAATTTGAAACTTTGAATGCTTATTCTTTGTAGGAGGTAGTTTTTAGTCATTTGGCGGCAGCTCATCTCTTTAATTGTTTAACATACATGAACATACCTGAAAATTTACACTTGTGCTTAAGAGATAAACTAGTTTAAGTTAATAAAACTAAATAATTACTTGTGTTATGAATACTGGTACTGTAAAACAGATAATAAACAGTTTATATTTCTAAAACTTACTCAGAGAAACACTGATCACTTTAGAAATATATACATTAATGTCACATTGTCATGAACATATTATAAGTGGTACCTATACAGTCAGTAAATTCATAAACTCCTCCTGCCCCAACCACCACCCCAATCATCAACCTTCCTCCACATCCTTCTGCCTCAAGCCCATCCCCACAAGCACTATAAAAATTCTCCTCAAACTCAAACCCTGTCACAATGCACCCAACAACCTTCCACCCACCTTCCTCAAACAATCTGCAGACAGCATTGCCTATCCCATCTCTATTCTTATAAAGAGATCCATGCAAGAATCATACGTCCCTTCTATCTGGCGCCATGCTTACATCACCCCCCTCTACAAAGGTGGCAAAAATGCTGATGCCACCAACTTCAGGCCTATTGCCATTCCTTCCCCTCTTTCTAAAATACTAGAGAAAACAATACAAGAACAACTCATGGCACACCTAGCACTAAACAATCTCCTCTCCCCTACCCAACATGGCTTCTGCCCTGGCCACAGCACCATGACTGCCCTTCTTTCCTTTCTTGAAACCATAAACCTCGAACGGGACTCAGGCAAGTTCATATCCACACTATTCCTAGATCTGTCAAAGGCGTTTGACACCATCTCACACACCCTGCTTATATCCAACTCTCCACCCTACACCTTTCTCCCACCACCATCTCCTGGTTTTCCAGCTACTTGTCCAACCGCCAACAAGCTGTCCAACAGAAAACTTCAAACTCCCCCTTCCTTCCCACACACACAGGTGTCCCACAAGGTTCTGTTCTTGGCCCTCTTCTCTTCAACCTGTTCATTAACAGCTTTCACCAATCCATCCCAGGCTTATCTATCATCCAATATGCAGTTGACTCAACAATAATCTGCTCAGCCTTCTCCACCTCCGAGCTCCTAGCAAAAACCCAACTAGCCTTCTCCATAACAGAAACCTGGATGCAGTCTAACCCTCTGGCACTAAATGCAAATAAACTCAAACTAATGTTTGTTTTCCCTAATAAAACCTCCATTGACAAATCCACATTCACCATACAGAGCCAAAACAACACCCTCCTTGAAATCATTCCCAACGCCAAGCTTCTTGGCATTATTATTGATGAAGATCCAGAATTTGACACCCACATCCACTTCCCAATCAAGAAAAAACACCAAAAGTTAGGTGTCTTCTACAGGCACAACCACTTCCTAAGCCCCTCTACCCATCAGACTCTTGCATCCACCTTCCTACTCCCATCCCCTATGAATGGTGTTCCTCTTTTCACCAATCTCCATCTTGGCCTTCGGTCCAAATTTGAATCCTGCTACCACAAGATCTCCAAATTTGCAACCAATTCAAAAATCTCATCCCACCAGTGCCACTCCCTCCTCTCCCTCAACTGGCTTGAACTACCCAACTACCTCAGTTACCTACAACTCACCATTGCCCACAAGCTCATCTTTAAACCTGCCAACTGCCCAGCTCTCGCTATTTCCTTAAAACCTTACATTCCCAACTGCTCACTTGTTGTGTCTTTCGGCTTTTCCTGGTTAGGGGTCACCACAGTGGAACTCCGGTGCGCTAATGACTGGCAGTAGATTTTTACATGCCGAATTGCCAGCTCTGATGCACAACCTTCAATGAAGGTAAGCCCATTTATGCATGTCTCCACACAGAAGGCGCTTTAGCTGAGAATCGAACAGGACAACGTCTTACTGTGAGATGACAATGCTACCGCAGCACCACCACCGCAGTTATAACTCAGAACCAAAAAACAAAATCTCCTTCAGGTCCACAAACCTGCACAACCTCCTGGCCATCTACTGCTGTCCCACTCCTTAGCTAAACAGTGGAACTCTCTCCCCACACACCTACGCAACCTACCTAACCATACAAATTTCAAATCTCAGCTACTCTCTCATCTTTCTTTCAAATGGGAATGTCCTTGCCATGCTCCAACTTAAACCCCTCCCACCTCATTCCATCTTGCACTGAATCATCCAACTAACTCTACTATTACTTCAACCCACCCAAAACAATCCCTCCCCTACCAAAAATGAATTGTCTCGCTAGTATCTATTGTACTATACTCTCCAATCTCAATTATACTATTACTCTCTCCATACATAATATTTTCCTAACCTACTAATGGCTAGTAGCTATATATTTTGAAATGTTAAACCTACAATTGAGTTTATAACAAAAATATTCACTTTATGTAAATGTTGAAATTTCTGTATTGAATTATGTCTTTTCATTTTTGTAACATTGTGACAAACCAATTGCAAATATCATGGAGCTTATCTGTAAATGTTCAATTAGCTGTAACATGTGAAATGTAACTTGCAATTACTGTGGAGCTTTTCTCCCCAGGCCTCCACTAATTTCTATATATGTATTTACATATATATATATATATATATATATATATATATATATATATATATATATACATTTAGCATTGAATACTTTTGTTTTCAATTCAACATTTTTGAAATGTTTATCTCAGTCAGAGAACAAGTCATTGACCAGTTAGATCATTATTATTAGTAAATCACTTTGCTTTAATATCTTTTGAAGGTGTAAACACAATGACTTACTGTGAGTAGATTTAATTAGCTTAACTTTAATTAATAGAAGCTATAGCATTTCAGCTATGTTGATTATCTATAACAATTGTATAAAATACTGTATTGTTTTATTTTAGTCGGATATATATTACATAGGTGTCTCTTGTATAGGTGTATATATATATATATATATATATATATATATATATATATATATATATATATATCAAATATTGTTCTCTCTTTTTCAAATAGTTTTTGAATAGGTCTTTTGAGTTCAGCTATATGTTTTGTATCAATACAATCTATTTGTATATTTCATTAATTAGATTAACAAACAGGTTTTACAATATTTGATGTTAGTAATCATCATAGTAATGGGTCACTATATTTTTATAATCATATTGCTGAGTGTCTAATTCTTCATTTTGGGCAGTAGCTAATATAGGATATTAGGCATATGAAATGTGGATAGTGGGTGGTTTGACTGACAACTCAGTCAAACCAGAACATTTAGTTTCATGCATGTTAATGTGCTTAATATTTGGTTTGAAAGGTTAAAAGTTAAATTGTTTGTTTCATCCATGATAAAATATTCTAAAAATAACTATAATCCATTATATATAATACCATGTTACAGATGTCCTAAATATATTCCATTCAGATGTTAACATATAAATGTCTATCTTTGAATGTCAACGGCCTTAACAACAATATCAAAAGAGCTAGTTTACTTAAATATATCAAAATGTATAAGACATGAATAATCGTTCTACAACCGACCCACTTACTTAAAAAAGATGTAGACAAACCATCCTTTAATGGTTATTCAATGTTAGTGGACTCTTGTTATAGAACAAAAAGGAGACGCACACTTATTCTATAGAAAAACTCTTTTACCATGGCTAAAATTCTTAGCACATTCTTTGATAAAGATGGAATGTTGTGCCTGGCTGTACTAGAAATTAATAAGAATTGTTACACATTAATTAACTCATATTGGATACCTGGATTGGGAACTAGATTTGTTTAGAAGTACCTAGATACAATGGCTCTGCATGCAAGAGGTGAAATCATTGTAACTGGAGATTTTAACTGTTTATTATCTGATAGAAAAACCTCCAGAAGTAATAAACCTAGGCAAATGCACAATCAAAAAAAAAATAAAATCACTTCATTAATTCAATAAATCTAAGAGATGTGTATGACTTAAAAATGACAAGTTCTCTGGATTATACTCATTATTGCTTTAGACTTGGAACCCAAACACACATTGATAAGGTTTTCATCTCTAATGATATTTATTCTAAATTATAAGAAGTCTTAATAATGTCATGTTTACTTTCTGATCATAATGCCATAACCTTTAATCTTAACACAAACAATGATAAATTAATTTTTTGGCAAAGAATTCCAGCTTATATATTAAAAATTAAAGACTTTAAAGAGTGTGTTTTAAATTAAATTCATTTTTAGATTGTAATAATAATGGTGAGGTATCAGATGTTATACTATGGGATTCATTAAAGGTTTATGGTAGAATTAAGAATTGGTTTCTTATAAAAAGGTAGGAGTGGGATAGATAATTGTTAAAAATCAATAAATTAAAATCAGACCTAAAACCTAAGGATAAGATTGTGCACTCTGAATTAATAACACTAAATCAAAAAATATAAAGTTTTAATTAATTTGGAAAGACTTAAGTTACAATCTTACTCCGTCAATCCTAAACATTTACATAAGTTATCTATTAGATCCAAACAAATAAATAACTTAAATCATATAAACCAAATCAAATTTGTAGTTAACAATTCCACAAAAAAGCAACTGATTTAAAAAGTATATTAGAAGCTTTCAAAATTCATTATAAATCAATTAATGATAAAAACCTCACTTTAGAAAATGATTCTATAACTGATACATTCCTACAAAGTAATATTAAGAATAAATTATCAATACAACAAACTAAAATACTAGATAAATTAATATAATTCTTAGAATGGAAAGATCAAATTAAAAAACTAAAAATAACAAAGTCCCAGGTTTAGATGGTTTAATCCCAGAAGTATATAAAATTTTCCCAGACTCTACACTAAAGATTCTTCTAAGTGCATTTCAATAAATTAAAACTGAGTTGAACTACCTCCTTCTTGGAAACACTCTGTAATTGCCCATATTTTAAAACAAGGTAAAGACCCTCAATTATGTTCCTCTTATCACTCTATTTCTTTGTTAAATATTGATTATAAAATATTTATGTCCATATTAGCTAAGAGATTGAATATTATAATGCCTAATTTAATAGATTGTTATCAAACAGGATTCATATTACATAGAAAAGTTCAAGATAACATCATTAACCTATTAACACTGATTGATATTGCAAATACAACTAAGAAGCAACTTTCCATTGTGAGTTTGGACATTGATAAAGCATTCAACTCCATCGGTTGGGCATACCTGTATAAGATTCTTATTGGATATAATTTTTCTTTATAATTTATTAAATTAATAATGAAGTTATATAATGATTCATTTTCATATATTAAAATAGGGGCATGATTATCATCATATTTTGGAATATCAAAAAGTGCAAAACAAGGCTGTCCACTGTCGCCCTTATTATTTGCTTTCTCAATTGAACCTTTTACTAATTACATAAGAAATGATATTAACATAAAAGCCTTCTCTTTAAATAATGGTTGTTGTTCGAAAATCCAATTATTTGTGGAAGATATTATTTTGACAAGCGAAAACATTGATTAATCTTTACATTATATCACCAAATCAGTTAACCTAGTTGAGAAAATTTCAGGCCTAAGCTTTAATCAAAAGAAATCAGATGCATTATTAATAAACAAGAAAATAAATTCATACTTACAAGATCATAAAAACTTTAATTGGGGAAATAAATCAGTTTAATATCTTGGAATTACTATAAAACCTACTTGGAAAGACACTTTACTGTCAAATTATATACATTTGATAAATACAATTACTAAACTAACTAATAATCGGAATAAAATATGTTTTACCATGGAAGATAGGCTCTCATTAATAAAACTGGTTATCTTACCAAAAATTCTATTTTATACACAATCCTTAATTCTAATTCCCCATAAAAAATTCCTCAAACAAATCAATACTATTTTACTTACATTTCTCTGGTATCCTCAAAGACCAAAGATAGCTTATAACTGGCATGTAAGAAGCTGGGATAACAATGGAATTGGTTTTCTTAATATTGAATTATACATGAAATCCATCATTATTAATACAATATGCCACTGGCCAAAACACCTCCTACATTTCAGGATGGAAAACTATACATGAAGTTAATATAATTTCTAATAGTAGTTATGATATACAAATATGTTCTTCTTTGGGCATCAGTAAAATATATTGGATTTTATGAGATTTTTGTTTAAATAATAAGCAATTTCACCATTTTACCTATGGGATAAATCATATTTTTAGCACATTTAAAAATGTAATAGATAGTAACTACATTGTTAAGCATTTACTATTCCTAGTATTTCCTATTGCCTACACTCTGGATTGTTTAGCATCCTTTAACTTGAGTAAAATGTTAAATTTGAAAGAAAACAATAAAAAATGTTGGTATCAATTTTTAGATTCCAGTAAGGTACATTCAGTCAATATTCTTTTAGCCAGATATAATGTTAAACAGGATAATTGGCTGATCTTACGAGCCTTATGACATTTCATTGATAATAAACTGAAAATGCTATTCAGTATAGAAATAGATCCTTTACCAAAGCTGATACACTTTTTTATGTGTATTAACTCAATGGAAACTAAACATAAATCATACATATCACCCCTATATAAGATCTCAAGAAATTAATTATTGCCATTTGATTCGGCCTTTTGGAACTATTCCACAAAAATTAATAAGGAATCCTTATCTTCCATTCATTGAAAACTGTTCACCTAGAAATTCTTACATACAAGTTTTTCTTATATCTCATAAAATAGCTCTTATTCATAAAAGTAAAGAAATAAAGTGTTGGAGATGTGGAGAAGTACTGGATGCTAATTGGATACATATGTTTGTAGAATGCAGAGTTGTACTGTAATTTTGGAATGATTTTAAAGATTTTGTTAAGGTCCTATGGACAGATAATTGTCATATTATGGATTCCTTATTATTATTTAATGTTCCAATCCCAAATGTAATTCCATAATTTCAAGTGCCTCTGCTTTGCTCAGTTTTGACTATTGCCAGAAAAGTAATCAGAATGAACTGAAAAAATGAACAAGATCTCCTAGTCAGTAATTTCATAAGTTTAGCAAAGTGTGTGTGTAATAAAGAAATACAAACTATCCTTGCAAGAACATCTACTATGACTCATAAATGGTTAGCCTGGCAAAAGTTATAAGTTTTATTGGACAAATATTAATGGTTTTATATAATTCATAATGGATTTTGTTATGGATGATTGTATATTTATTTATTTCTTTATTTATTTCAGTTTGATGACCAGGGAGGTCCACTGGGCTCAGGAGCCCATTTTCAGTGGAGGCCTGGGGAGAAAAGCCCCACATTGCATAATAATATAAAAGATAAAACAAAAGAAAATACAAAAGATAAAATTAAATTTGGTTCAAAGATACAGATACATGAAGATGCAACAGTCAGCCTAAGTAATAAGAATACTGGTAGATTGTGAAACAGAGACATTAAGAGGTATAGTATTTACATAAACATATGAGTTGTATATTGACATATTGACATATGAGTCATATATTGACATGGCGTATTGTACGATTTTGGTGTTTGGGATGGCAGAGTGGAAGTCGTTGATAAAGATGATGAAAAGCAAGGGGCCAAGAATGGAACCTTGGGGAACTCCAGTGGGGGTAGGAAGGAAGTTAGAGGTGCCTTTCCCCCATTTTACAGCTTGTGATCTATTGGAAAGGTAACTTGAGAACCAGGATAGTGTATTGTGTGAGAGGTTGAGGTTAGCTAGGTGGCTAAGGAGATGAGAATGGGAGACAGTGTCGAAAGCCTTAGAGAGATCTAGTAGGACTGTTGATACTATTTTACCAGTGTCACGGGCACGATTGACTATATCAAGGAATGAAAGCAGAGCAGTTATAGTGCTATGGCCAGGATGGAAACCATGTTGGGTGTGAGAGAGGAGGTGGTTTTCAGTAAGGAAAAGCATTAGCTGAATGTGAATGCATTTTTCCAGTATTTTAGAAATTGGGGAGAGGATAGCTATGGGGCGAAAGTTTGAGGTATTGTTATTTTATACCTCCTTTATGGAGAGGGTGTATAAAAGCAGCATGCCACAGCTTGGGGACGTATGATTCCTGTATGGATCTGTTGATTAGGATGCTAATGGGGAGGGCGATTCAATCTGCGGCAATTTGTAAGAATTTAGATGGAATGTTATCTGGGGCATTAGAGCAAGGTTTCAGTTTGCTGAGAAGTTTTTTTATATATGAGGTAGAGACTGGATTGAGTTGAAAAGTGGGGGGAGGGTTGGGTTTGGAGACTGGGGTAGAGTGACTGAACTGTGAGGATGGGTTATTAGGGAAGGACTTATTTAGTTCAGCTATAGAATTAATAAAGGAGGCGTTGAAAAGAGTGGCAATTTCTGGGTCAGACTTGGTAGTGTCAGGGCAGGGATTATTTTTGGTGCCTGGGTTGAGAAGTGAATTAATGGACTTCCAGAATTTTTGGGGTTTTTTAGAGTGGTTGGCTTGGAGAGTCATAAAATAGGATTTTTTTGTCTTTGGATATATGTCTTTTAGTAAGGTTGCAGAGTTGCTTATATTGAATTAGGGTCTCTGGTTGTTTATTGTGCTGAGATAATTTCCAGTATTTATCTCTCTGTTGCATAAGATTTTTGGTTTCCCTAGTTAACCATGATGCGGATTTGGATTTGATTCTTATAGTTCGAGGTGGTGCATGGGAATTAAGTACATTTAGGAAAGTAGAGTTAAAGGCCTCGATGGCACTGTCGAGTGGTAAAGTCTTTAGATTGTTCCAGTTAGTTTGTTTAAGGGTATTAGAGAGGGTTAGAGGATTGAAGTTTGTTAGGTTGTGTGTATGTAGGTATTGGTGCTGGAGGGGAGGAGACTGGGTTGCTCGGAGGATGAAGGCAGGCTGGTGGTCACTGAAAGAGTCGGGGAGGATTCCAGAGTCCAGGATGTTGTTAGGGTGGGTAGCTAGGATCCAGGCAAGTGTAGATCCTGGAGGATTGATCTTGTTGGGTCTAGTGATAGAGTTGGTTAATTAAGTGAAGTTGAAAAGATTGATAGCTATGGCTGTGTTATGGTTATTAATTTTGTTCCAATCTATATTAACATCTCCTAAGATGTAGGTCTCTAGGTTAATATTAGTTGAGGCCCATTGGAGGATTTCTTCAAGGGTGGTAGTATTGTTACCTGGGGGAATATAAAGGGATATAAAGCAGATACTTTTATGAATATTCATTTGCAGTAAACCTATGACTAGTTCTGCATTATTAAACTGTGGAATGGGGTTTGGATATGGAATAATGGGGAGTAAATTGGAGAATATCAAGACTACTCCTCCACCTTTTCTGTTTAAGCGATCAGATTGAAGGGCTTGAAAGCCAGGGGGTAGGATTTCTGAGTCAGAGATGGTAGGTTTTAGCCAAGTCTCAGAGATGGCTACAATGTCTGGAAGGTTGTGGTGAATCCAGGCATGGAAAAGAGCGGATTTATTTCTTAGACTTTGGGCGTTGAGAGTAACCATTTTTAGGCTTTTAAGATTAGTGGGTTTGGCACGTTTTGGGGGGATGAGATTGTTAGTGGTGCTAGGTCCAGGGTTTGGGTGGATATCACCTGATAGAAATAGGTGGAAGAAAAAGGGAGATAGTAGGAGATTTAGCTTGCCTTTAGACTGTTGTGCACAGTAGATCAGAGCTTTAGGGAAGTAATGCTTTGTAGAGGTGGGTAAGATATTTGGTTTAAAGTAGTGGAGAGGATTGGGCTGTAGTAAAGAGGATGATATGGTATGGAAGTGAGTTGTGGCGGGGTTAGAAGGTGGAATGGGAGTTGAACGGTGAGACAGAAAAGAGGGGGGAAGAGGAGAGGAAGTTTAGGAGGTAGTAAAGTACAGTGGAATTAGAATTAAGAGGGTGATTAAAGGGATTTGTAGTGTGTGAAGGAGTGGAGAATACATAATGTAATGGGTTAAGTAAGAAAGATAGGGAAGTATGGGAAGTTTAGTGTAGGTAGGGTAAAAGAGAGAGAGAGAAAGCAGGGGTGTAAGTGTAGTTTGATGTGTGTGTGGAGTGGTTTTAATTAGTGGGAGGATAGGAGGAAGTAAGTGTAGGGAGTGGCCTATTATTGATGGGAGGAGTGGAGAAGGGTGAGTAGGCCAGTAATTGGTGTGAATACAGAGGGGAGGAGTTTACTGGAGAGATAAATCTATGGGCAGTGGGGGTGAGTGAGATTTGGGGGTAGGGTAGGGGAGCGGAGTGAGCCCACAGGGCGAACGGACCGGGTAGAGACAAGATAGTGGAACAGCTCAGGATGTACAATCAGTAGATTGTTGATTGCTCAGGTAGGTGAAAGTGCAGTTGAGTAGAGAATAATAAGTAAAGTAATAATGTTCAGAGGAGGAAAGTGGTGGTTACAGAAGAGCAAAGGATGTGTGAGGAAAAGATAAGAACAAGGTATGGGCAGCAGAAAGTAATAGAAGAAATATATAGGATAGCAGGAGCAGGGTATATACAGCAAATGTAGAAAATGTGAGTTATAGGATAGTAGGATAGGATAATGGATGGGACTGGATGAGGGGGCCACCTAGTGAGCAGGGAATTAATACAGTAGACGTAAGTGTCTGGGAAAGGCTGGTCAAGGGCTAGATACTAACTATGAGTCAGCTAAAGGAGGCAACAAAAGAGGGAGTAAGGGTCTGTAATCTAATACTGAGTACAGAGAAGGGTATGGCTGCTGGCAGTCCTGGCTAGGAGCTAACAATTATAAGCTACAACACATAATACTATTAAATGTCAGCTTTTCTGCCAGTATTAGGAGAACACATACTTTCTTCCTTCCTTTCTTGGCAGAGCACAGGGATGAGACCACAGGTGATATGGAAGGGTCCTGAGATGCCAGATATTCAAATTCTTAGCCTCAAGTGGAAGGAAGGCAGCTGGAGAGCAGGGAATACTGAGAGAGCAAGATTTCTTCCTTCCTTTCTTGGCAGAGCACAGGGATGAGATAGTTTAATGTATGTTATTGCTCATTTCCTAGTTATCTGTGTATAATTTCTTGATTATAAAATCAAATAAAAAGTTGTTGAAAAAAAGTTCAATACTAAAATTATTTACATTAAATAAATGAGTTTAACCATATTTTTCCAAGTAAATATGCAGACAGTATAAAGTTTATACATGAAGTTGAAAGTAAAATATTGAAAAGGACAAAAGATTGTCTTAAAAATCTGTCCAATATCTTAACTAGAAATTATCTGATTCTGGCTAAAGATATACTGTTCCCTTATCAATTGTGGCTTCAAAGTTTAAAATACAGTTTCAAAATCCTTACAGGCAATGATACCAAAATATGTGTTCTGTCCCATGGGCATATTCTCACAGACAATGCAGTGACTCCTGTGGCTTATTCTTGTCATTTTTGAATAAGCGTTAGCCCCTCTGTTGATAAGCTCTAAAACAGGTTTTGCTGTGGCTTTTGAATTTTAGTGGATGACCTTTCTGTTTCCACATTAAAAATGTTAGGGGGGGTGGGCAGTCTCAGCAACTGACTGCCCAAATAAGGCACCTTTATGTGACAAACCACAATGTTCAAACAGCAGACACCGCAGTAGTGAAGTCAACAAGAAAGCCTTAGTTACATCTTTAAGCTGCAATTTAATTTTCACAAAGGCAGATGCAATTATATACCATTTTAAATATTGTCTATTACATAATACACTTCTGATAAAAAGAAAAAATTACAATGTAGCTTTGTTTACTATTATCTATAAAAAATACATATGCTCATTTGTTGTTGCATTTCTAATATAGCTAATTCATTTTTTGTTCCTTGTTCTTTAAAAGAGTTATAATATTCTTCCAGATTATTATAGTTCTTCTAAAAAATAAATATTCTACATGAATGCAAGTGTGTATGTTTCATATGTTGAGAGGAACATGATCCAACTATACAAGTATGGCATCTCCCTTTTGGTTGCATAAATATAATCTAACCTGTTTTTGAAAAATTATGGGTATTCCATCTACATAGTAATGTCAATATATGTCTTAATGGCAAAGTTCTAAAGAGACAGGAAATTTTGTGCAGTCTTATAAATTTGTTTTTACTGTTTGTCCAATGTAAACAGCACAGCAATATCTCATGAACTAAAGTGTACAAAGTTCAACTCCTGCCCAGGAGAAAACTTGAGAATAAATGCACACACACCTTTCAAGACAGAACTGTGCAGTTAAAATATACTTCATAAAGTTGAACTTTCAATATAAGTTAAATGTATGGTGCAAAAGTTTTAAACTGCAAATATATTTGGCAAAAGTTATAGTTCCCACCTCAAGAATAATTTGTGATCAAAAGAACAAAATAAAATTCTGGAAACAAAAACATTTAGCCTAAATGTTGAATGTCAGTAATACAACGGACAACATTTGACATACCAGACTTCTGGTTTCTAAAGTCCATATGTCCTTTTACATTTTAGCATGGGGCAAGCCCCCCTGCACCTTATATATACCAACTCCAAGACTGCACTACTGTGTGGAAAAGGGTAAATTCCCCAGTCCTCAATGTACCATGATCTCCATTCACAATGCCAAACTCATAATAATAAATCAAGCTTTATTTTCATTATTAAGATTTCTTATTATTCAAGTTTAGCATTGTGAAACTTTAAAAACTTACTTTCATCCACACAATTTTCCAACAAGAGCCTTCAAAATTTTGATGGCATAGATGGATCTATGGTATAATGTCAAATACCTACTATGTTGACATCTACGTGATAAAACACATTTTGTTGAATGTTGCACACATCGAAAACTAACATGGTCAAAACGCAGGATATTGATTATAGGCACATGTCCCATTACCAGTTATAAATTATCTCAGGGTATTAACAAGAACTATTACTGATGGCTGATACAGTCAACAATGGAGGAAGCAACTATCCCAAGTCTAGCACTACGTATGATAGGCAAAGTCTACAAGACCATACCATTACAGAGGAGGAAGCCAATGTTACATATCAATGGGATCTATCCAGATTAGAGAAGATAATGAATGACAAGAAATACTGTGTGTGTACAATGAAGGTGAGCAGTAAATGTAGGTGAAATGCCATTACAGTTCCAGCTGTGTTTGATGGTGAGTTAACAGCAACACCTTCCTGATCCCTATGATGTAGCAAGGTGTGAAGCTATGGCAAGTTTGAGGTTGAAAGCTGCAGTGTTCCATAATTCGCTGTGTGTAGTTGTGGTTGATATAAGGCTGGGATGTCCGGAGAAGCAGAACCCTCACTGACATCGAGCAAAGCCATGGTGCAAAGGGTCAACAGTTTAAGGCATGAGCAGTTTGTTGATGTGGGTTAGGAAGGGTCGGCAATGGAAACATCAGCTGTTACACCTTGGAAACTTAGAGTGGTGAATTGGTAGTTACAAGAGCTGTGGAAACCACCGCCTTGGCAGTTGTAGTTTTTAATACATATGCCAACCTAGTTGATCTGCCCAGAAGGATAATTTGGATGATAGATGACACTTTCCTAATGAAAGGTGCTATCTGCAGACAGTTGTTGAGTGCACATGGCTTTATGACATACTTCAGTATGACAAAATCTGTGCCTATGTATGCATCAATGTCAAGGAAGTCTTTTAAAGCCTACAATGTATTTTGGCAGTGTGTGTGTGTGTGTGTGTGTGTGTGTGTGTGTGTGTGTGTGTGTGTGTGTGTGTGTGTGTGTGTGTGTGTGTGACCTGATGGATAGTTTCCAGTTGTCAGCTAATGAGTTAGTTTTGTTGACTGACTTTTAAGTTAGCTGCTTTGAAGAGCATTGAAGGAAATGTCAGTGATCCACAAAATAAAGGCTGTTTTTTTTTTTGTTTTTTTTTTTCTTTGCATAAAATGTATGGCATAATATCCAAGCCCTTGTTTTATCACCACTATATGCTCTTCTACACAATTTCATATATCTGTGAAAATATTGCTGGCTTTGGCATTCCTGAATGTCTCAGAGGTGTACGATGCATTCCTACAGCTCAGGTCTGAAATCAGTCATGATACTAATGCTAAATTACATTATTTTGAGGAGGTTTATATCTTAGAAAAACCCAGAAAGTTCATGAGTAGAGGTGGAATACATTCCAGATTCCAACCTATTTTTCCTGTTGCTATATGGAATGTCTCCCATTTGAATGTTGCATGTTCACCATGCACTCAAAACCCAACTGAGACATAGAATAGACAGCTATAATGTCCATAGGGTAGAAGTGTGATGGATCTACATTGTGTCATGCACGCATTAATCAGACAGCAAAGCACAGTGGATGAAATCAGGGTTGGCTTATCGACATGAATGCCCCCTCCACCTAAGAAATGCAAGCTACTGAACACAGAAGATTGATTAAATAACAGGCAATCTTATTATATGGATTTCTTCCTAAGAGCCACTGTATTAAATCTGAAACTATAACTGCATGTGTCATCTGTCCAACCAGCCGTGTAGTACAATATCATTTTACATTTGGTTCACTTCTATAGTGGCACATCAAGTTATGTATGTTAGTATTTTCATATGAGTATTGACACAATTGCATTGTTTTTGGATGGGATTTGCTGTTATGTTATGCTACAGGTTTTCAAAGTTTTGGGGTTTAGTAGTGACATCATAGCCACATAATAAAGCATTATGCCATCAAAAAAGTGCCCTTCTACCCTAAAACATTACAAGAGTTTCCAGTAATCCAAAAATAAAATATATAACTGCATTTATAAAAAAGGCAATAAAGTATTTTTATGTGTAGATAAAAGATAATATCTAATATAACAATGTTTAACAAGATATTACACATAAGAGGTATATACAAATGATTATGCCCTTGAATTTGAAGAAAGTGTTTAGAATTATTCATGTACAATTGGAGAAGCATAATATCATGGTTATTGTTAAACTAGATATTCTTTTAGGATACATACTTTTGTTGTGTGCTGTATTTTTGTGGGTTTCCCTGCTGTTTGTGGCATGTCCTTTTCTTTAAATTGTGAATCAATAGCTGATTTTATCAGTTCATAACTAATTAAGACATCAATATTGTGGAACCACAATTAGTGCAAGATCGGTTCACAGTGTGTTTTTTCCTCACTGTTATTCTATCATGGAGCTTGTATATAATTAGCAGGTGATTAGGGCATGCACTGGTCCTTGCCACACTGCCAAAAAATCTTACTTTGATTTTTTTTTTTTTTATTTTGTGTGTGTGATTTGATTTGTTTTGTAGATGTCCATTACGTTTTGATCTGTTTTACTGTCAGTCACTTTAATGCCAACAAAGTGTCACCAGTTTTTATTATTTTAATTTCAAGTGGAGGTGCATACCAAGTAATGTTAGAGTCTGCTAACTGTTACATGATGCATTAGTTCATAGTGTTGTTGCATTGTCTGACTTACAAAAATGACATTTATAACAAGCTGCATAATGCCAGCAGAACACTACTCTACATCTCTTACTGATCCAGTTAGATAAGCATTACTAGACTTTGAAAATAAGTTTATGTTTGCCCATCTAGATGATGCATTTGATGCATTTATGGTATGTCCTTATGTGTCTTATTTCAGGATATTCCAACAAGGAGTTTTCCCCAACTTTTACTCTGAATTTTGACATTTGTACTTTCTAAAAGTCACTTTCCCTTGCTTAAAGAAGATGACCATGCACCTTAATTCTAACTGTCTATGGGCTAAATTAAGGCAATAAATGTCTAGGAGAGAAACAAGCGTAGTTTGTTCTAGCTGATGCTGCAAATATACTAAAGCACCTTTTCTGTCAGCTGCAGTGAAAACATAAATATATGATTTTTTTTAAACAAAATAACTTCAAGATGTAAGTAAATAAATAAGTTAGACAGCTATTTTTGAATTAAGTAACATAATGTTATCTTAAAGTAATTGGCCATCAGCGTATGCCGAAACTATAAACTGAGACTTCCACTCTACATGAGGTAAACACCTAACAACTTTCCCCCGAGTTATATGCATCATAGCCGTCATGTGTAAAGCTGGAATGCTCTAATGCTCCTTTTACCAGACATAAGATATAATCCTGTAACACTACTCAGGACATCTGGCATTGAGAGTACAAACTCCATCTACGAGTACTCATGACATCTGGCACTGAGAGTGCAAACTCCATCTATGAAAGAGTCATTTAATTCAGTCATCCATTTGTGAGTGTACACTGTTAGATGGCAGCTAAATGCTTGAAATATTGTCACATACTAAGTGAGTGAGTACTGTATCAACAGCACTAGTAGTTTGGAATTTGAATCATATGATCATTAGTCAGTCTTCAGTTTGGAGTAAAGGTTTTGGCTTGAATCTACTGTTTAGTGCACATGTGGAATATGCCCCCATGTGCTATCATGAACTGTTAACCTTTAAATACTTTCTCTTGCTCCTTGACATGGTGCTACACTAATGGAAAAAAATTATGTCATGATGTCAGAAGAAAAATGTCTCTCTCTCTTTCTCTCTTTCTCTCTCTCTCTCTCTCTCTCTTTCTCTCGCTCTCTCTCTCTGTTTCACAAGTTTTTTTTTAACTTCTGGGTTAGAATGATAAGCCAACAATCACAAACATGTCTAAAGTTACAGAGGACCCCCCCCAGAAAAAAGTCCTGGATTCAATGCTTTGAGCTATATCTCATTGTAAGCAGCAATGGGAACATGCTAGAATAAACGCAGTGTGCCATTTTTCTCAGTGTCAAGGAAACAATTACGCTATTTAACACTTTTCCTTTAAAAAAGAGGGAAAAGACAATTTTTCAGTACTGAAAAATAAATATCAGGCATGCCACAAGCCAATAAAGAATATTCCTCATGTGATACTTTTATTTTTCACAATAAATCAATGATCCTGGAGACTATTGATGCATATGCCACTGAATTAAAAACATAGGACAGAAGACTTTGAATTTGGTGAGCTATCCTTCTCACTAATCAAAGACAGAATAGTAAGTGGCATCAGACATGCTCACTTAAGAGGCAGACTATTACAAGAGAATGCTTTATCACTGGACAAAGCCACAAAGCCATAGATGTGGGTCACATGAACATATCATCAAATGGGCAACTTAAAAGCATAACAGAAGGCATGGGGTGTGCACAAAAAAGCAGAATATTGAATAAAGTGAAAATAAAACATAAAATGGAAAGTATAACAAAAATAAAAACATGGAGGCAAATGCATGCCAGCTGACAGAATATCATATAAAGTTGTTACCAGAAGCAGTTCCTGTGATATTTCCTTCATGCAGAGCACCTATTCTGCTTTAAACTGAAAATGAGAAAGAATTAAAGATTACAGAAAAAAAAACAGAGGTAAAAATTAAACAAACTGGACCTATGCAATGGATCAGTGGAAAGAGGAATTAGTCAAGTAAGGCAGGATCAGACTCTGAAGTGGTCCACAAGACATCAATAAATAAACCAGGAGAGAGCATTACCATTTGCAGACTACTGAAGAAGTATTTAACACTATGGTCAATGCCACATTATTTTCAATGTCTTTTTTTAAACACCTTTATTGAATTACCACTTATGACATATAGTTCTTTTTGATGTTTGATACATACCAAGGTTTTTCTCAAATCAAGCTAGGTGAAACAATTTGGTTTAATATGCATTCAGGCAGATCTCATCAATACCAGAGGTAGCCTTGCATGCCAAAGCAAACAGGACAGAAGGGGGAGAGCAGCAATACCATTACTGATTCCACTCTAATCGGGGTGTTATAAGGCAGGAACATGACAATCCATTCCTTAAGCTGCTACATAGAATGAGGTTGCAGGTTTTGAAACTTAACCAAGTCAAGTGTTGAAAAGATATCACTTCACTGAAGTGCACAGATCACTTGCTGCAAGAAAATTATCAGTAATTAGATGTCAAACTTTATGCCACTGTTAACACACAGAAACTTACAAATTTACCTTCTGTTATGTGATTCTTGGGAATGGTACAATATTCATCAAAGCTCAATCTACACTTGTCAAAAATAACTATTCCCCTAAGAAATTTGTTAGACCATGATGCAGTATTGTACTAGTTAGCAAATAAAGAGAAAAGTTTTAAAGGACAACAGTTGTATTCTATTATTAAATGCTCAACTTCTCTGTCTTTTTTCTCCCTATTTACTGTTCCTGCTATGGATAAACTATAATACAAAATTTAAATTATTTTAAATTAACTGTATCTCTCTAATAGAACAGTATCTTAATGTGCAGTGGTGGTTTCACTTTCAAAAAACTTTTGTCCCACCCTGGAAAAGCTTGCTGCAATCTCCAATTCACTGATGTCATCAAGGCCACTGAATACAGGTAGTTTTTTGGCCAATTACCCCCCCCCCAAACTGACATCACCACAACCATCCTAAAAAAACACACATGCTGTGATGTCACAGCTCCCTAGTCCTTCCCCTACCCATACAGAAAGTAAAGGCTAAAACAAGAAAACAGTACATGAGTCAAGTCTCCTGCCATGAGCTATCAATCACAGCAGGTAACAGCTCAAATTACCCTTAGCACTTTGACATCTAGGGAAGTTAGGTGTGAAGGGGGTGGGAGATGAGTCAAAGTAGTACAATTCAGGCTTCACAAAAGACTTCAGTTTAGCCATTCTAAAAGGAAGCAGCAGTAAAAAGCACTTTGAAAGTCTGTTCTGTGGCATTTGCACTGTTTGTATTTTAAGTAGTCATTGAATGGCATGAAATGTTACTTAAAACGAACTGATTGAAAGACAGCAGTGTATGCATGTAAAATCAATGCAGTAACAGGAGCTTTAGGAAGAAAGAGGTCTGTGTGGTGTATTTTTTTACAGACAAGCAATGCATTGTGGGATACCTAGAGAATGACTAAACAATCACAATTACTTCAAGATGCCAGACCTCATGTGGTCAGACTCAGAAATTACATATAAAAATGTTTAAAAACCTGTAACCTAGTGGTGTTAAATGTAGGAAACACCAAACCATGATGAAATAAATATTGTTTTTGAGTCTGTGGGTGCAGTTTTCCTTTAAGTTACTGAAAGCGCTCATGACTACTATACCAATAAGGTAGCAGTATGATATAATGTACAACCTTACATGTTTAGTCCATCAGCAAGATTTACAAGCAATAGTACCACAGAAAGGTAGACATGTTGCTTATGCTTACAGAACATTGAGAGATGTGCTGCCATGTTATAATCAGTAAGAAAAAGAAATGCTTGGGGTAGTGTTTGTCTATCAAAAGTTTCATGACTGTGTTTGGGAAGCACATTACTGTGGAGTTTGGCTGTGAGTCACTTCAGAGCAAATACAAGAAATCCTCACAGAAGGCACTTGCATGTCTGTAAGGAATAGTATTGGCTTTACAAAAATATGATTTCCAAATGCATTACAAACCAGGAAAACTTGCACACAATCTGCAGGTACCCTTAATAAAGCCTATGCTAGAGAACTGACAAAGGATCTGCTTGCAGAAGACTTAAAAGTGTTGTGGTAGGTAACAGCTGTCAGGAACTGTTGAAAAACATCAGGATTTGAAAGCTGCTAGCAGAGATGACCTACAGATGCAACAATTACAGGGTGTCATCCTAACAGGAAGGCAACATGTTGTAGAGCAACTCACTCACTTTGCTCTCTCTCTCCAGCTATCTCTTAACTTACCATCCTACCTCCTACTGATTAAGCTTAACTCTCCTCTTCACTAAATTGTCTCATAAACTTTTTTTTCCTTGCTTTCCTTGTGCTTCAACCACACTTTACTCTTAACAGCCTAATCTACTGATTTCCCCTCTTCTGTAATTCTTTTCCTCTCATCTCTCCGGCCTGTTCTATAAAACAAATACACACCTTTATGACATCTCTCTCTCTTTACTATATTATGGAAGTATTTTGCCTGTACTGATGTAGGTTCCACCTGACATATAGAAAGTCTCTTACTAAAATATAATGTATTTAGCTAATAAGTATGATTGTTTTAAATTGTAAAAGTGATTCGTGTATTGTGGTGTTCTTGTATTGATTGACTGTGCCTGAAACATATGAAATGTCCTACATTGCTGTGTAATATGTTTATATAATCTATGTAACTAATGTAATGTAATGTTTACTAATTGTCTTTGGAGCTTTTCTCCCCGGGCCTCAACTGAAAATGGGTACCCACCCAGTCTGACATTCCCAGTAAACAAATGTCAAATAAATAAATAAATATATGTATTGCTTAGATCAAGTTTTCCATTCAGAGATCAACTGCCATAAACCTATGGACCTAAGTCCAAAGATGACAATGTGATGATATCCACTCGGCTATGAAACTAAATATTACTAAAACTTATCAGGATCCTACTCCCTTGATAGTGATATATCTCAGGGCCCTATTTTGTCTTCTTTGCTGTTCACAGTGTATATGTTGCCACTTATGGAGATTATTTAAGAACGAACTGTTTTCTCTCATTTATATATCACTACCATTCAATTACACATTTTTTTCTCTGGGGAGTATGTCAGACTTTTCAGCTTTACAGGTTTGCTTGGATTCAATCCTTAAAGATCAAGTGCAATTGTTCTTAAATATTTATTTTTGTTATAATTGTGCTCTCTTCTTGTAAAGTGGGCTTTTTATTCTAAAATGTCTAGTTTTTACTTTATTTACTTCAGTGGGCCTGTATTTATTAAGTTTAGAGAATGGGCGACCTGTGGATCAGTCCCTGACTGGAGAATGAATCTTCTCCAACAGGGTGTTAATCTACAGGTAATGACTGCTGAAAAATGAGTCCACCGCTTCACGGCAGCATATCAAGTTGCCATGGAGCTCAGACTCAGAAAATCTAATGGTTTCCATTATTTTACACTTGCTAAGCAACACTTTTGCTGTTCAGTGAGTATAAAATAAGGAAGAACAAAAATTAAAATAAAAAGGTGTGTGTGTGTGTGTGTGTGTGTGTGTGTGTGTGTGTGTGTGTGTGTGTGTGTGTGTGTGTGTGTGTGCGCACGTGTGTGTGTGCGCACGTGTGTGTGTGTGTGTGTGCGCACGTGTGTGTGTGCGCGTGTGTGTGTGTGTGTGTGTGTGTGTGTGTGTGTGTGTGTGTGTGTGTGTGTGTGTGTGTATGTGTGTGTGTGTGTGTGTGTGTGTGTGTGTGTGTGTGTGTGTGTGTGTGTGTGTGTGTGTGTTTATGTCTCTATCTTACACTCACTAAGCAGTGCTTTTGCTGTGCAGCGAGTGTAAAATAAAGAAAATAACAGCTGGGCACATACTGACAATAGGGGCACATATGCCCCTCCCACTGTTAGCCTGAATCCCTGGAGTAGGTTGGAGTAGGCCTGATTCACAACCCACTTATCACCAGCAGATACCCATGCTCATTTTTGACGACATTAATCAACACAACCAAATCACCTAGAACTAATTTTTGCTTCATTGCAAGACTAACCTTGACACAGCACGCAGTCTGTGATCCATGTTCTCCGATCTACAGGATACTGTTTATCACAGCTGATGCCCATAGTAGTTGGTCTGTACAATTCTTCTCCAAATAACACTATCTAGAGTCTATGCAGCTGCCTACAACTCCATTCTTGTGTGAGTCTGGGATTAAAACACTCAGCATGATTTTAAGAGGTGGGAGGAACCCCACAGAAACACAGGGAGATCTTGCAAACTCTATTCGAGCATTAGCCAGAGATCAGGATCAAACTTTGTACCTTGTGTGTAGTAAGAGAAGACCTTAATCATATGACAGACTGTCCCTTTGCCATAAAGGACATGGATCCTGTTTACTTGAAAGAGTTTTGCTGAGATCTTATATCCCTGCTAGGCAGCTCAGATTGACAGTTAAGGGTTGCTGGCTGTTTCAAGGGCTCATATGGAGACATCCTTTGGAATGAGCCACCTTCTCCAATTTAGGCATGCAAGTTAAAGTCCTCCCTGAAATATTATGTTTTAAGAAGGTATAATATGAGTCCAACAAAGGCATTTATTATAGTTTCATAATCTTGAATGTTTAACTGGGGGACTAAGCTAGGTCTCGTTTGTTTTTATTGCACTAATTTTAATTACTTTTACTGAAGAATTTTAACACCCTCCATGTACTGTTTATTTAATGGAAAATGTTTAGGATTAGAAATTCAAACCCTTTTAAATAAATAAATGAATAAAATGTCTAAACTCATTAAGAAAAGCATCAGTAATGATCTGTGTTTAATTGTGAGGGAGGAAACTTTACTGTCAAACTCATAGCCACATGGCCATTAGAGGAAAGGCTCCTTACTTTTTCAGTAAAAAATGGCTGCAGCCCAAAATTTGTTAATTATAAATGTTTGTCTGCCTGTTGTTTTTGCTCCTAAAGCTGAAATACCAAACTTCCTTTAGCTTCAGAACTTTGTGTAGGAGATTAAGGAGGCCGGACTTAGTAAATGGAAGAGGTATAAATATTCATACTGTCCAGATTTTCTGCAACACCTGGACAGGAAAACTACTCTACAACAAAGTAAACTAGAAAACAGCATTCTAGTCTGGGTGAAATAGTGGGTAAGCCACTGAAGAAAATTAACAAGGGCTGTTCCAAAGCTTTTAAAGGTTCTAACACTACTTGCAACAAACCATAACACAGATGCTGTATCTATTACGCTAGCCAACAATGCACAATGTACTGCTTAAAAACAACTTGTGAAATATATTACATCTACCTTTTCTGTCTATATAGAAAAAAGTAACCATAATAAGACAGAGATATTTCTTCTCAGGGGGGTGTGTGTGAGAGCAGCTTAGAGGTCTTGCACATTCTCCTTTGTCCTGTGACCTACTGTAGTACTTCAGCAACAACCCCCTAAAAAGGTGGATATAATGTCTCCAATGAGAGCCACACTCACTGAACAGCTACATATACAGGGTGAAGTATGCATATTATCCACACACGTGGTGTGTGTGTGTGTGTGTGTGTGTGTGTGTGTGTGTGTGTGTGTGTGTGCGCGCGCGCATGTGTGTGTGTGCATGCGCATGTGTGTGTTTCTGCGTGTTCCTTCAGTAAGGTTATGTGTGAAAAGTCTCAAAAGATGAAAGTAGAATGCTCACAGAAATATCATAGAAAGGCATACAGCTGTTTTGGTTTAGACCACATAGGATATCATCAGCACCATAGCCGTGAGCTATGTCATCACAATTAGCAGTTCACAATGGAAGTAACATACATGACTCCATGATGTTCAGTGATGGCTACCAGAAATATGTGGCTGGTGAGCTGATGATATGCATGTGGGATGTAACATCCTGTCCACTGCAGTGTGGGCAACTACATTTCAGATGGCTTGCACAGGGATATGGGTGCATGGGAATCATGGTCCTTCCAATCCCAGGGTATTGGAACAGGGAGAGAAGTTGTAATTGGTATATAGCTATGGAGTCATAAGCTCATAGCTGAGTACTACTCTAATTGTCCGGAAGGGCCATTTTAATCCTAGCCAATAACCTGAAGTAAAAATCAAACACTGTAACTTGTGTTTATAAGGTGAAGGCCTTAACTATTATTCCAAACCCTTTATGATGATGGAACAACCATAGCTGAGAAATGACCGGACACCTGATACACTGATGATACCTGCAAAGTAAGTATATTAAAATTTGCATACTGTTTAGGTCAAAACATGCTATCAGAGGGCCATACTAATGCAGAACAGTCTCCATAGGCCCACATACATCCGAATACAGTTGTTGTTAACTTATTATGTGGTACCACATATGTGCCAGGACAGCACCATGACTGCAGGCTGCAGCATTTCATTATGGTCAATCCCATGCTCATTATATGTCAGCGTGACTACTGGGCTTGAGGTATTCACATTAGCTGGCAGTATGGCTGCATAGTGAGCTACAGTTTCACCAGATACTGCTATAGCTTATGTCATACTGTCCACTCTTACATCAGTTGCTGCTGGTGGTTGTTATGCAGTACAATTTGGAGATCACAGCTATTTGTGTGCATAGTCATCTGGTCCCACCAAGAGGTGAACAATCAAAGAGGAAAAGGCTTTGGCTATGGATGGCAGTAGGCTGTTACTAGGCTACACCCCTTGTACAATTTCTGTCCATCAACAGCATTTACCTGTTGCACTATTTCCTGTCACACATGTCCCTAAAGACGTTACCTTACTTATCTGCGCCTAAGGTATGCTTGCCATGTGTCCATAGGGCTACCAGCAGAACATCACTTTTCTGTTTTAAGTTTATCAGTTCACTGTCATTCTTTTAGCACCATGATAGCTCCAGTACACCTGTTGGAACACATGTGGATCAGTGTATGTATACAGAGCTTTCCAAGTTAGGCAAAACTCAGCTCTTCACTCCCCCACCACACCTATGGTAGGTACTGCCTTCTGCAATGCAATGCAATGATATAATTGGTGCAACACTGTGCCAGACTGTGTTACATGTGGGCATGTGGTCTACATACACTGTCCCCCACTGCTGAGTCTACAACACAATATTTGCCCATAGAACTGCAGGCCTACCATCTACTGCTATGCAGGTATGCATCATAAACTTCTCATGCTTGTTTGAATCCCCACCCCCCTACATGTATGTCAGCTGTCATGCCTGTTTCTCCTGGGCTGTACAGTTATCCTCTCTAAAAGGGCTACAACCTGTCATGCTTAGACAGTGAGGCACTGATGTCAGTTCCCCACATTAAGGGTACAGTGACTACTCTGCCTACTCCCATGGCATTGTTGTTTGGATGTGCCTCCCTACCACCAGTACTGCAATACTTCCTTGCCTGTTCTCTGTGTCCTAAATGTGTTTTCCACCCTTCACTCCAACACAGTCTGCCATATACCTGTGAGGGCCATAGCGATGTTAGTTACACAAAAATTAGTACAGTGTGACAGATGTGAGAGGCAGACACATGCCCTGGAATTGCCCCTGAAATGTGGTGTACATTATCAGTGCACTAATCAACTATACATGTCATTATACTATAATATCCTGTGAGTTTTGTAATGTATCTATTTCTGCAGAATAACTTCTCGCAAAATGGAGACTGAGCTGTTCATCACACTATTCAGGGGCTTGTAGCAAGATGACTGCATTAATGATGCAATATAGATATATGTTCTCTGAATCATACTAGTAATGCAGTGTGTTATCAGCCCTATTCCATGCTATGAGGTCCAGTCTGCCTTATGCACCTGCACTGTGATCTATTAAGGTGAGCTCAGCTTTCTAGCCAGGCCAAGATACTACAAATTTGCTGTTTGGTAACATCCATGGGCATCACATTAACTGGTGACCCACTGAGGGCATGCTTGGACATTAAGATCACTGTTACCTTGGTTCAAGCTACTGACTGTGTGTACTCTGCTGCCATACATGGGCATTCAACAACTGTGATGCCCATCACCACATGACCTGTCATAATGTGGTCTACCCAACTGCAAAGTGACTGCTGTGCTCACGATTGCATGGCTTCATTTTGCAACACTGTTCTATGTCTGCACTTATGCATACTTAATCTGCATTGGGTCATGTCACATAATTCCATTTGCCTTATTTTCATAGTGTAGTCATATTATCATTCTGTCTGAGTATCCCAATGTTTCTGTCAAAGTTTTACCTTGAACAACACATTAAAATGAGACACTCTAAAAGAAAAAGGAAATCAAGTTCTTGTTCATGGACAAAAAGAATGCATCAGACTTGTGTACGATTCAAACTTCATTTGAAAGACTGGATAGCCGATGTTATTAGTGTTAATCTATAAGATCAGTAAATACATTTTACCATCTTATAATTATAAATTTTATTTTTCTGAATTTTCACTGGAGAAATGAAAATTAAAAAAAACAATGGTTTGGAAAGATATTGATCAGTCATAATAAAATGTGAGTTACAACTTTAGCCAAAGAGATAATTCTATCTGTAGTACAAAAATAAATAAATAAAAACATGCAAAAAGATAATACAAAGCAGGAAGCTTGACTCATCTGTAGCTGGTGACCTTTAAGTTCATGATGAAAAACAAATGTCAACCTCTAGAAAGGCAGGAGTATGCTAGGCTTTGTTGGGATTGTGTATGTTGTCTCATAGATAGCATTAATTTTCCCTAGCATCAATAACCTTGAAATTGGGATTTTGCAGTAAAAATCCACTTTTATGTTTATTCAGAAGCAAACGATAAAAGGCAACTTTATTTAAAGAGGGCCTCCAGTGGCAACAAAGCAAATATAACAAAAAGCTTCTTATTCCAGATATAGTACCTTCCTCCCTTCAGCTTACACTGTAGACAGCAGCATCTATGCATTACATGTGAAAGGCTTATAAGTTTTGTTGCAGATTCCCTTTGTTCTGTTTTTACCTGTTTAACTAGGCTTTGCTCTACTCAGCCTTAAATACCATCAATTTAGTGGTTAAGCATCTATATCATGCTTCTGACCATAAATCAGTCCATCTTTCTGTGCTTTTCTGTATAAATAACAATTGCTTTCCCTGTATAATACTGAGGGAAATGAGCCATACATTGAAATCTTTCATTGTACAGTCAGGTTGTCTTCAGATGAAGACAATATTTGTCGTAAAAAAGCTATACACTTGTAAAATAAAAATCTCATTGAGCTGCTAAATGCTTTACTTAAATCATTCCACCTTCTACAACATGAGAAAATAATTTAGCAAAACTAACAGTGATACTGACTACAGATTTCCCATTTAAATAGCTTAGCACTTTTTAAAGACAGCATTTAATAGTAAAGTATCTTCTTTTTATGCTCGGTGCTAATGAGTCATTTAATAAGTATAATAATGCAGCACTAGGTGCGCACTAAATCACTTTCTATGCATTGTTCACAGAAACTAAAAACTTAGCTATTCCTCTTGACTGAAAATTATACATATATATAGATAGATACTAGATAGATAGATAGATAGATAGATAGAGAGAGAGAGAGAGAGAGATGCTCCAGGGCATGAACCAAAAGGTATGAAGAAATAGCTTAAATGAACTATTACAAATACTGATACTGTACAAGAAAAATCAGGTCACCTTCACAGCTTACCTACGCTCTTCTGTCTATTATCAGGAACTTTCTTTGCAATGCCCATAATGTTATAATGAGTAAAAATGAGAGAGATTCTTTTTGGAACATTCCACAGAGCCTGCCCTACAAAAAAGGGCATCAGTGTTCGCTATTTTAAAAACAAATCACTATTTATTTTAATTAATGAAAAGCTTTTCTTATAGCAACATAAATTGTGGAAATGTAAGCTTATTGCCAGAATGAATAGCTCAAGCTAACCGTCAATGAAACTTTCATTAGACTGTATTCCAATGGGGAAAAAAGTGACCTCCCAAACAATCAATGAAAGGGAAAAATACAAAAATAGCACTTGTGCAGGAGAACAAGACCCAATCCTAAACTCTTCACACCCATACATCTCTAAATATACTGCCTCCAGGATCATACAGCAGTAGTGCTAAGGAAAAGACTCCTTACTGCTACTATTCTGTGATCTTGTTGTTTAACATGGGTAGAGTTCAACAAAACATGAAATCAATAAAACATAGCAAAAAAAAACTAATCAAAAAATGCATGACTCATTTCAAAGTCTAAGTTTGCTGCTTATAACTAACTAAACTATGATTTTGAATCAGTTTTTAAAGATTTAAATATAGACGATTTTGATCAGGTCAACAATCATAACCTACTTATTATATGTTTGAGACATGGATGCCAAGAAATTCACCTCTCAAGTTAAGCTCCAAAGGTGAGTCTAGGTACCCGTGTTGAGAATACATCATAAAAGGTTATGATCGCAGACCCAGTCATGATTCTTTGTAGTGCATAGAGCGTCATCTGCTCCATGTACTACTAGATACAGTGAAAAAGAAAAACAATGCTAAGTGTTTTGCAGGCTTTCAAAGTCATAAAACACTTACCAAGCACTGTCAGAAAGGTAGTGTAACACAGTCCCTTATGTTTACAGTCACCTTGCCATGCTTCTCAAATGTCCATATTTCTTGCTCATATGTTCAATTTATTCCTCATAAAATATTTGGTTTTCAAACAAACCACACTGAGGATTGAAGTCACTAAATAATGACATACATTTGAGTTTCAGACTTCGTACCTTTGATAAAATGCAGGGAACAAACATCTTGTTATTCTAGCTACTTTCTAAGTTTATGAGAGAAAGTGAGGGGCAGGTTATCGGTATGGACATCAGGCAGAAAAATCTGTTTTTTATTCGGCCACTTTCACTTGTTGGTTAGTACTGGCAGATTTGACTGCTTAGCATGAGACCCACCCTTAACAAGTTTAGCAGGAGGTGCTTAACATTCCTTAAGATCGAGTATCTCTCTATAGTAGCACTTAACTGATTTGTCTTTTTCTGTATATCTGAGTTTAATCACCATGTTCCATGCACTATAATTATATAGTGGTCATTATAGACAAAGAATTTGTACAGTTTTAAATAATATGTACAGTAAATAGTTCACAGCATAGCAGTATACAATATTTGTCAGCAAATTTAGCAGGGAAATATTTCAGGACTTGTTTCTCTAAACGTAACCCAGCAACCGGAATAGCATTAAAATAATACCAGATTCAATATTGTATGGAAGAAGCTGGAGTATTATAAACAGAAGTATTCAGAAATGTGTAGCTGGACTTCTATTGAGAAACAGTGATCACAGCAATTGCTTTGGACAGCAAAAAACATAATGCCAGTAAATGATGCAGAGAAATGTGCCTCTGTTATGATGCTGATGTAATTCTAGTGTAAGTGGAAGATCGTCTGATGGCAAGTACAGAGGATTAAGGCTCTGAGCTTTTAGTGAGCTGCTTTCTGTAGTCAAGGGCACAGGGTTTGATTCCTTTCACCTCCATTTGCCTGCTATGTGATTGTGGGCAAATCACTTCACTAGCCAAATTTCCTGAGCCATCCCTGAATCATATGAAATATAAAGTTGTTTGACTGGAGGCTATGCATATCTTGCCAATAACCAGTCTCATCCAGTTGTCTAAGTTACGCTTAAAGGTAGGCATGAAGTCACATTGCTTGACATGCACGTCTATTCCAGAGGAATTTAGTTTTGTTTATTACCTGATTGAGACCTCTTACAGGTTTACTATCAAAATTCTGATACACAGTTGTTCAAGTAATGACTTACTCGAACCGAAAGGACGGAAATGACATCTCTCACTCAACACAACAAAAGCGGTAATGTTGATAATTCGAATGTGACATTACCCAACTTACCTTGACATCCAGAGATGTCCTTCAAACTTTTTTTGTGGGGGCAAGCCCCCCTGCACTCCCCACACCCCCTGCAAATTATATATTCCAACTCTGAAATCACACTACAGTGAGGAAAAGGGTAAATGTTCCTATCCCCACTATAGTGCAATCTCCAATCCAGTTGTGAACATCCCCACTGTAGTGCAATCTCCATTCCAGTTGTGAACATCACCACTCAAAAACACAAAGGCAGGCTATATCTCAACATTTCAGAGGTGACAAAAAAATCCACTCGGGATTTTAAGCTTTTGCACCTATACTGTCAACCATCCATAAGTTTCTAACTTTTGATAGTAAAATCCTCTTACATTAGTGTTGGCTATATTACTTGATATAACAAGAAAGAGGATGTTATAGATAACAGGGTCCCAGAGAGGATGGAATGCAAAACATAGGTTTCGCCTCAAGAGCCTATACAACACAGAGTACAGGGTAGTGATTCCAACCTTTCCTTATAAATATGATTTTTTTTGTGGCCTGAGATCATTTTTGTTAGAAGCCTTTATAGTTTTTCAAAATTTTACGTTTCTCGTAAGATACATGCCAGAAAGTACATTATGTTCTACGATGGCTCTAACCAAGGCATAGTACATGGGAACAGTGACTTCCTTGGTCTTAGATGTAATGCACTTTAAGATTAATTGTGAGATAGACAAGTCTGTGATCACAGGCTCACTGGAGAGTGGGGTATCATTAATATAGTAGGTGGCAAGAATTGGTTGTTTTCCAAAGAAGATGATACTGCATTTCTAAGCATTTAGTTTGAGCCCCTTTTGGTCCACCAGAGGTTAACGTGTGTTAGTTACTTTTGAAGGGTATTAGCATCATAGGTTGATTTAACTACTACAACCAGTAGTGAACTTAGTCAGCCAGAGATTCTTGTTATCAGAGTTTAGGTCAAGAAAATAAATACCAAAAATGAGGGGGCCAAAATATACTATGTAGTAATATTTCTGATTTTTGTACCACTTGTGGGGTGTTGAACAAAAACTGATGTAGTGTTTTGCTTTATTAATTGCAGTAAAGAATGAATTAATTTACTAACAGACCTGGACTGTGTAGTTCACTCTACACATGTTTCCTTTTAGCAGTCTAAACATGTTACATTTTAGTAATATATTTTTGTAGTACCTTCTTTACAGCCTTCAGCAACTGCAAAGGGGTTGACATTTGTCAGGTGATATAGTCTGCATTATTTGGAATGATCTCTTTCTGATCTTTGGCAACCATTTTATAGTCACTGTTGCATATTACTTTGATACAATCTTTTCTACAAGGTCAGCTTAAGGATTTCTGCATTTATTTAAAAACTATTACTCTCACAGTTAGTGCAGAGGAGGACTAAAGCTTTGACTTGTTAATAAGCTGCTTCCTGTGGCAAGGGTGCATAGTTCAAAACTTTCTACCTTCATTCACTTACTGTGTGATATTGAGTAAGTCACTTTGCCATATAGCACTTTGGAACAATTGAGAATTTAGGCTAGGCTCTTTAATGGTCACCTGGACTGAATGTCTAGTAACTATGAACCTGTTGTTGTTTGCCAAACATTCCCAAATGTATAGCTTATCTAGTTCAGGAAATGTTATGGCAATGTCACCAGCACATCATATATATATATATATATATATATATATATATATATTTTTTTTTATGCAACACAGGCAATTTATTTTCCAGGGACAACAGGCATAGCATTTGTAGATGAACCACTGAAATGCAAAGGTGTTTACCAGCAGCAACCTCTGCATTATTAATAGTTCCCTCTAATGTGGAACTATTCAGATAACTTTTACTTCTGCAGGGATTGTGCATATTCACTTAACATTAGTTGTCAGGTGGTTAATATTTCTTATGCTGTCATACATACTCAATTTTGATTGTGCTACACATGGCTATTTTTTTTATTATTTTGGTATGATGCTAGTAAAGCGCATGTAATTTATTTATTTATAATAATAAGGGGTGTACACAGTCAACAAAGTATAATAGTTGGTGGAGAGCCTCTGTGGAGGAAAGTGCTTTATGCTCTTTTCACCTAGTAATTTTTCAACAGCCTTTAATCTGGTTTTGCAGAGCTAGTGTGTACGTGTGCATCATTTACATTGGTTAAGGTAAGTTTGAGTGAAAAAAAATTGAAATGTGACTTTGGTCATTACTATTGCAAATATTTTTTTTTTTTTTTTGCTACAGATATCTGAGAAAGATGCACTCAGCAATGTAGCTATAATTGCTGTGTGTAATGGATGTCTGTAGATAAAAATGACTGACCATACGGAGTTAATAAAGTTAAAAGGTTATTAGTCTGTCTTTGCAGGACTAGCATGTATACTCCTCATCTTCTAACTGCAAAAAAATCTGGACAAAGCCAAACATAATGGGAGAACAAAAGCTCAAAATTAGGGAAATTTCTAAATATTGCTCTTATAAACTTAAAAGTAGCTAGAATAATATGTTTTGCATTAGCATGAAATTTCCAGAGGATATGAAGTCATAAACTGAAATGTATGACATTATTTAGTGACTTTAATCCTCAATGATTTGATTGAGAACTACAATTTTTATGAGGAATAGACCAAAAATATAAGGCAAAAAAACTGGACTTTTGAGAGGAAAGCTAGTTAGCATTTGTGTAAAGCAAATTATAATACTTTACTATGACCATTTATATCACAGTCAGGCATGTGTTTTGTTCACAGTCAATTAAGTGACCGTGATTGTTGAGTATAGATATTGGTGAATTACAATACCAGCAGTTTGAGTGGCCTTTTATGGTTAAAATGTTCTGACATGGGCACTTTTGTCATTATTGGTTCATGCATTTTGTTTCACTGCTTACCGGAGGAAAATGTTCAAAACTACAAATGTAAAAAACACTCTAACAAATGTTGCTGTATTAAACAGGAAATATAGTTTAAAATAATGAGAAAGGTGAATCAAAAAACACATGCATGTATGCATGCTCCTAAAAATGTGTGCAGAGGCCACATGGTTTGAAAACAGCCCAGGGCCTAAGGTATACTTAATCCAACACTGGCCAGATGCATTTTTTAATTATGTCAGTTTCAGTACATTTATAACCGAGAACAGGTTTGGCATAATGATTAAGGTATTCTCCTCATATACAGAAAGTGCAGGATTTAATTTAATTATGATCTTAAATTATTGGGCTAGGATTGTAACAGTCTTCAGACTGATTGCCTAGCATTTACTTAGTACAGGTTTCAGTGCATTTTCAATTAATGCAAGTTTCAAGGAAGAGACGTTTCTTGTTTCTCAGGCTAAGTCTGTTTTCAATGAGAGACTGTATTGTTTTGTTTAGCAAATTGTCATCAATGTGTGTGCAATAAAAATTTGAAATACAAGCTTTAAATTAAATCTAAATCTCTGTAATCATTGTAAAAGTAAAGAAAATGGTATGCACACTGACAGGTTCGAACTGTGTTAATGGTAACTGGGGTCAGAGCGACAAGTAATGGGACACTGGACTGGGTGCAGAGGCGACTGCTCCATTATCCTACCTAGGGCCCCTTTTGACCATGATCTGGTTTTTTGTCATTGTCAGACTTACTGGATTAGAGTATCCTGAGGGCCTTCAACAGATCAGCAATCATGGTTCCCAAGAGACCAGTAACTGTAACTCTGTCTTTGTTCAGTCTAGTGACCATGAAGTAATTGCATCTAACAGTGGAGTCAGCAATTACTAGGATGTTTCCAGAAGCTGATCTATTCTTGTTAGACACTGGGGTGTTATGCTGTTGATGGCCTGTTAATGAAGGGATGCATGTAGGTGAAGTATTGGGGGGGGGTTTCATTGTTGCTTACCCTTATGATTTCTGGGAGGATTTGGTAGTGATGTTTTTACTGCATCAGCATATAGCAGTATAGTGTAGTCAGTATGGGGACGCTATGTTGGTGTGGGTGGGGGTAAAACAGTGTGATGCTCACTGCATGAATGAAGTTTTGAGGGGGCTACCTCAAAACCCAAGTTAGCTATCTGTTTGCAACTTTCACAGACAGGATCTCTTTGGTTAAGCAATAGGTCATTTTCACTGAGAAGGAGTCAGTTCTTGCACTATCTTAGGATATCAAGTGTTAGAAGATTGGCAGTAGAAAGGGCCCCTGCTGTTCTCCATCTTCATTAACGGCCTTTATACTGTCATCCCAAAAGTCAGCTGTATCCAATATGCTGATGACTCTACTCTGATTTGCTCAGCCACATCTCCAGTAGAGTTATGGTCAGCTACCCAGACCACCTTTAATACAATAGAAAACTGGCTTTCTGAACATCATCTGATCCTAAATCCCAAAAAAACTAAAATGCTGTTATTTTCACCAACACATAGGTCTACCGCTTTCACCTTTACCATAAAGTCAAATGATGGCACAATAATCTCCCCTGACCCATCTACAAAACTATTAGGTGTCATCATAGACAATAATCTAAAATTTGACCTACATGTTATCCAAACTATCAAAACCATCAATAAAAAACTAGGGTCACTTTACAGAATAAAAGCCTTCCTAACCCCTCCAGCTAAAATTGCCATAGCTCGCTCTCACTTTCTTTCAACCTTCTGTATGCATCCCCTCTACTCTCGAATTTAAATAAGACTGTCCTTAACAAACTCTCAATTTGCTACAACCACATTGCCAGGTTTGCCACTGGGCTGCCTTTTAGGACACATCATTGCATCAATCTAAATCAGCTTGGGTGGCTTGAACTACCCAGCCTAATCCAGTATAACCAACTGATTATGGCCTACAAAATCATCTATAATCCGGACAATACTCCTGCACTTAAAAATATTATCACCCTCTATAACAATCCTAGACCGCTTCGATGCTCTAACAAACTACTAATTCAGACTAGCAAAATTAATAACACAGCCTGTGATTCTCTTTTTGCAAACTCTGTAAGTAGATCCTGGAACTCTCTTCCAGCTGATATTACCTTACTTTCCACCTTAGGTCAATTTAAAACAAGACTCAAACAACATTTGTCACTTAACTGGCTATGTCAATGTATCAAGCCTGGCTAACTCTCTCTAGAATGTATAAAAATCTGTTAACCAGTTTACTATGTAATTTAATTTAATCCTGACTTGTGCTCAGGATTAACTAACCTGTGGAACTTGTTTAACTTGCTTACTTATGTAATGTCTGTAAATAGTCTGTTTGTAATATGTAATGCTGTATCTGCTTACCCTTGGAGCTTTTCTTCCCGGGCCTCCACTGAAAATGGACATGCATCCAGTCGGACTATCCCGGTCAACAAATGTAAAATAAAATAAAAAATAAATAAAATAGTCTGCTGTTTCTCCATGCTCTCCAGTGCAATTTTATTTTTATAGGAACTTGGAGGGAAACAAAGTAAGGAAATGCATGGTGACATGTGATATGTAAGGGGAAAACAAGCACAAAGCAGTACAGCTGGTAAGCTCATGCAGCTCCATGAAAACAGAGCAGACTACAATCAGTCACAACAAGATCACAAAGTAGGTGGACTTTTGCATAAAACATTCAGAGAAAACTTCACTTGCACACAGTAACCACTGTCCAACTACAACTACCATGGCAGTGCACTCAGAAGAGCTGATCTCAGTATATTACAAAAAGTAAAATGTGCAAGACTAATGAAAGCAGCTATAAATTTGACCAACTAGTGTCTGGCTACCCAGAAACAGCAGCAATTAATGCACTCTCTCTGTTATAGCTACCGATGTCTCAAGATGGCTTACACATCAGGCCAGGAACAAGATAATTGCAAAGAGTGAAAAAAAGTTATTTAAATAAAAAAAAAAACATGCAAAATAGATTAAATTCAGCAAAAATAGCAAAATGATTTCAAAAGCAGTTGAAAATGAAAAAAAAAAAATAATAATACTAATAACAACTTTCCTGAGTTATTTCTGATGAAATCAATGATCAGAACAACTTTCTATCCTCTCAGGCTGACAAAAAAGGGCAGAAATAAACTAACGGCAAACAGTGAAAACAGTGATTTAAATGGAAAACAGAAAGGAAAACAAATTAATGTAAGTTAAAATAGCTAAACAACTTAAAGTGGAGTGGAAATGCAAAACAAACAAACAAATAAAAAAATAAATACATTTTTGTGAGTTATTTCTGGTGTAATAAATGATCAGAACAACTTTTCAACTTCTTAGGCTGAGACAGACAAGCACAGCCTCACAAAGGCTTCTTAAAAGGCAGCATGAGGGCTCAGCTGTCTCAGTATGCAGCAAACAGTAAAATGTAAAAGCCCAATGAAAAGCAGCTGTAAATTTGACCAGTTAGTGTCTGGCTCCCTAAAAATAGCAGCAGTTAATGCACTCTCATTACAATAGCCAATCCTGTCAAAAGATGGCTAGCACACTAGGCCAGAAACAAGTTAATTGCAAAACAGTGAAAACTGATTTCAATATAAAAAAGGCAGATAATGCAGATTCAGTTCAGGAAAAATAGTAAAATGACTTTAAGTGCAGTGGAAAAATGCAAAATAAATACCTAAGTAAATAACCTCCCTGAATTAGATCTGGTGTAGCAAATGAGCAGAACAACTTTCCAGCTTCTCAGGTTCACACACTATGCCAGAAGCGAGCTAACTGCTAGCTGTGAAAGCTATGATTTAAATGGATAATAGCAGCAACACAAACGAAGTTCAGCAAAAATAGCAAAACAATGTCATTGAGTGCAGTGGAAAATGAAAAAAAAATCCTGTGTTATTGCTGACAAAACAAATGATCAGAACAACTTTCCAGCTTTGCAGGTAAATCAGACAAGTGCAGTTCAGCAGAGTCTTCTTTAAAAAAAGAATCATGTGTCCAGTGGCTTACTGTGTCTAAGAAGCCGATAAAATAAAATAAAAATAAAATAAATATCTTAAAGGGTTCAAGTATAAATGCCATGTTGCAAGCTATCACATTTATGTATTTTAATTTATTTATTTACTTACTTACTTATTTAGTGACATTTATTTACTGGAAAAATCTAACTGGACAATAACCCATTTTCAGCAGAGACACATATTACATGAAAGCATTTGATATGAATTGTCATTTCTACAAGTACAATATAATATAATACAATACAATATAATACAGAATAACCACAGAAATAATAAGATTGTCTAGGGAGGGGACTAGACTAATTTATTTAAATTACAAGAGGTGAAGCGAGAGAGAGAGCAATAGAAACAAAGGAGAGTAGGGAAAATATATGAATTCAAAAGAGATAAATACAGACAGTGATTAGTTGGAAAAAAGATTATTAATAAAATGACAGAGTGACAGAAATGAGAGAGTGAAAATCGATTAATAAAGAAGGGAATACATATCTACATGAGAAGAAAAACTATGTGTATAAGGTTAGAGATAAATAAATATTTGCACATTTTAAATGAATATTTGAAGGATATGAACTTTGGTAGCATAGCAAGTGAGTGAAATTTTCAGTAGTGGAACATGAGACTCTAGTAAGGTGGGGAGAGGGATAGTAGGTCAGAAAAATGCAAAATGATTAAAGCTGAAGGAACTGAAGGGACAGTTTGGCTGCAAGAAAGTGGGGACAGAGAGAGATACACCCTGGGATTCAGTAAGGTTCAGTGCAGGAATTGCTTTTTCCTGCAGGGAAATGACCATTTAAGAGCAGTACGGCAGTGCGCCATGCATAGTTATGAAGGCACACTGCCTCTGCTCCTAAACGGACATGGAGCATTGACGAGTACAGGGGGTGTGTCTGAGAGCAGAACTCACGCAATATACATGCCCCTGCAGTCAAGAATTGCCATTAGGCAATTACAATGAGCGAGGACGCTCATAGGGGGTTGCAGGGTTGCATACCTCTCAACTGTACAGATCTTCGCAGACTGTCCAGATTTTTGGCTCATACTTTTGGCCTGTTCCTCATTTATCCTGGCAAATCATTGGGATGATCTCAGGATTGAAGTCAATAAATAATGCCATACATTTAAGTGTCAGACTTCAAATCCATCAGAAAATATATATTAAAACAAATCCTGTTACTCTAGCAACTTTTTTAAGTTTATAAGAATAATATTTAAAATATGTCCCTAGTTGTACCTCATTTTGTCAAGCTTTGTCCAGATATTTTGCATGAAGAGGTTGAGAGGTATGGGGGTTGCCACCTCTAGAAATGCCCAAAGTGGGACTGTTAGTGTAGAAACATGACATGTTGCAGGAGAAAACACACCCATAGCCATTGCAAAGGTCAAAGCCCCACATCCCAAGAAAACCCTACGCTCATAGCAACTGAAACATGCTAGGATGTCTGCCAAATGTGCAGATGCACACAGAAATCCACAGCAATAAGTGAAACCTGTCCCTTCCTAGAGAAAATAACATTAAATTTTTTTATATCAAACAGATTAAATTTAACCATAGCTGTGCAGGTTTGACCATTGCTTAGCTATGCATACTCTAGCTTAAATAGCACAAGAAGGTAAATAGCAAGATACATTCAGTTGAAGCAGTACTGCAGTAGTGTAGTGGTCAGAGTGTTTGCTTTGCGAGCAGTCATTCCCGGTTCAGTCCTCACTGTAGTAAATTCAATTTTCCATGTGAAAGCAATTTATGAACATTTTTATTGCTGTATAACCTACTAAATAACATATATCTGTGAACTGGAGTACTGCTTTAAGTGCAGATGTGAGGTGCCATTGTAATAATGTGGTAAAATCCACAGATAAACAAAAGTACCCCATACAGTATATGTACACATGAATCAGGGATACTAAACAAAGTTATAATGTGTAATGAATTATAAATCCACGCCATACAGCAAATAGTGTGAAAAATGTATAAAGTGTCCAAATCTACCATTTTACCAAGACTCATGTTCCATTTCTTTCTAAATTAGTGCAGGGGTAAGCAGGAATAAGCACTTTTAAGCAGTAGTACACAGATTTAAGCCTGTTTGCATGGGGGTAAGCAATGCCTACATAGGTTAAGCAATTTAGAAGCTGAGTATAAGAAACTGTAACCGGAAGTTAGCACTGCTTACCGTCACGCAAACCAGCTTACAACTGCTTAAAAGTACCTTAATCACTCTGTATCCAACAGCCCTTGTTTGGCCCAGCAACAAAGTAAACAGCCTTTGCAAGTCTCGAACCCAGGACCCTGCACACCATAGCCAAAGTGATTTAGCACTAAGCAATGTTAAATATAAATAACTCTGATGTTTTTTCAACCATATCATCCAGGACAGTTATTCAACAGTAGAGAAAATGTATTTATATATGTAGATCTATGTATATGTGTATATATATATATATATATATATATATATATATATATATATATATATATATATATATATAAAATATAGCAATATATATATGTATACACACACACACACACACACATATATATATATATATATATATATATATATATATATATATATATATATATAATAACACAACAAATACATATATGACCAAAGGCACCGTTAATGGGGGTGAGGGGGCCAATTTAAGTACCTCTTGTAATTACTGATATCATCCCCTCCTCCACAGCCAAACAGATCTGCCTTGCAACACAATACCAACACTTGCAAGTCTCATACCCAGGATCCTACACAACATAGCCACAAGACATTAACAGTAATCTATCCCACCTGTACATTGTCAGGATGGTATCAATAAGATATCATGCAGAACAGTCTGTCTACCATAGGGAATGTACAATGTGGAAGCAGTAAACACTCCAATGATACATATACACACAAATATATGCAGGTACATATATATATATATATATATATATATATATATATATATATATATATATACACATGTTGTTGTTGTTGTCTTTCGGCTTTTCCAAGTTAGGGGTCGCCACAGCAGAACTCCGGTCCAATAATGATTGGCAGTAGAGTTTCATGAACGCCAAGGTGCCAGCTCGATGTTCAACCTTCAACGAAGGCATGCCCATTTATGCATGTCTTTCGAACGCCCACCCAACCGAGGTGAGGACATGCAGACTCCACACAGAAGGCACTCCCCGTACTCCAACCGAGAATCGAATGGGAGAACCTCTTGCTTTGAGGCAACAACACTACCTCTGCACCACCGCAGATGTGTTATATATATATATATATATATATATATATATATATATATATATATATATACATACACATGCATATATATAAATATATATGTATATACACATACATACACATATACATATATTACTACGTATAGATATGTATAGGAAGATACATATTTAGAGGGTACACAGCATATTGAACAGGCAGTATTCCTACAGCTGCCACCTTTTAAAATGGACAGTGTTTGATTCTCTCATAGAAAATACAATTATTGCATGAAACATATACCCACAGAGAAGTCAAAAGATATGACACCACACACAGGTTTGCATAAATTAAAAATGTTTATTTGTGTACTATTTCAGTTGTATATGCCATGTCATATAGCTGTTAGGTCTTTGAAATACATATTGAGTAATGCAACTCTCAAGCAAAATATTTTATACAGTAATCCGAAAGCATAACATATGTTGCTGTCCAGGCCAAGGCCTTCAAGTAGTACAACTGTAAAGAAACACTGGCCCAGAAGATAAGAATCGATCAACAGTAAGTAATGCAGCTGTAGTTCAGCAGCCTCCAATTACACTCTGTACTCAACCCCTAGGGGGAAAAGAATTAAGTTGTCACAATGAAGATGTATCTGCTACATAACAATGCTTAACTTAAAATATCACTATCACACTGACAAACAGAACAGTCTGTAAGACAGTAAGCACTAGCCCACCAATGTTCCCAAGGTGAAATGTATGAAAATGTATAGCCATATACCTTAAGGTGTCTTACTACTGATATCCCTCACATGTTGTAACAGCATAGGTTATATATGATGCATACTCCTCCCTCATAGAATGACTTACAGGGGCATATAACACTGTTACATACACTGACCTCTGGACTGCACAAGGGCATATATATTTTTGCCAACTGTAGCCCACATATATATGCACCCTACCCCACAATATGTGTGGGGACCATAACATTTCTATAATGATGGCAGGAATAGCAGCACAACATAATCATAGGCCACTACTTAACCTCTTACTGCATGACATATGGACAAAGCCTTGTATATAGGTGGAGGACAGAGGCTGGAACACTGGGCCATACTTGCAATATTGTTGTTATACACTGAGAAAGTTGCTGGTGTTACAGGATTGGTTGCAGCATACCCTTATTCAGGAATATGAAGTCAGAAACAAAAATGGATGTAGGCATGTACTGATAGCACTCAACAGACAGAATGTCAGTGATATACCTGAGACAAGACCTGTGTGGTGGACAGACAAAACATAACAGCCAATCCTCTGGGCATAATGTGGATAGACCTACAGTTGAGAGTTATGCAGACAGACTGAATTCCATGCTAAACTAGTATGTACACACAAACCCTGTAACACTAGTGGTATACAGTGCCTATAACAACACCACTCACACTGTCTCTAAGTCTGGAACCTTATACAAATATGTAGTTGGCCTGTGTCTGCAAGTCCTTTTGTAAGAGGTATTGCTACCTGCTGTCTGTAACACTGCTGCCCACACACAGGAAGGATGTCCTCCATAGAGGAAAGGTAAAGAGACAATGCCCACATGATTTAG
>NC_056748.1:575284794-575294794 GCF_019279795.1 Protopterus annectens
GGGATGTGCACATGAGTTGACCTTGCAATCATGCCAAGTTGGGGAACATTTGTAGGGCAGAGTGACCAAATACTGACAAATGCAGATGGCCCATGCTAGTATACCCCTTCCAGGAATAGTGACTGCTGTAGTACATATAACTATAGATGCAACAAACCATCATGATAAGGGTGTGCACACATATGCACCCATAAAGTGTATGCACCTTAATCAGCATCTGAACAACACATTTGTTTGATACTGCATTTGATTGCACAGTTCATATGTCACATATCAGGTTTGTGTAATGTTAACATATGCAGTAATGTGGTCCCATGGCATATCAGGGAAGAGGGTGCCATATCAATAAGGGTGTGTACACTCCCCATAGCCACAGTAATGTTTGAAGGTTGTCAGTGTAATTGTATTTTATTGGCCATACATGCACCGCTGATGATGAGATCTGTGAATAAGACATCAGGCATTCACAAATGACATCTGTCCACATATCATCCCAGGTATGTATCAGACAAACACATAGGGGCTGCGAGCAGCAGAGCAAACATAACTGACACTCATATGCGCATTCAGCAATGGTGTGTACACCTGTGAGGTATGGTGCACAGTACATGCCAGGGTGCCGAACAGGTGCACAGCAATACTGTGTACATGGGTGCAGTGTGTTCCAGGGGAAGGGGCATCACCTACTAACACAACCCATGCATCACAGTGATGTATAATGGTGCTAGCAGGGATTGACTATAGCTGCACTGCATGCTGTTGAGTGCCATATGTCATGCATGTTGACAGATGGGTAACGAGAGGTCTGTGTGTAATATCTTTGTGCAACCTCACCTGTAACTGTGTGTGTCTGTGGGGGGGGGTTAATTTGTCTGTAAATGCTATCTGGTGGAGTGGAGGGGGGATGATGTATGTAGAATGCATGTGTGTGTGTGTGTGTGTGTTCATGTATGCACGTGTGAGTGTGGGGTTGTTCATACCTCTCAACTTCCCTTAAAAATAGTGCAGTACATGGACATGGACAGACACATTAGACACCAGGAATATTTTCTGAAATGTAATCTCAGGGCAGATGATAGAATAATAAAGTCTGCAGCATGAAAGATGCATTGGGAAGGAAAACTAGACACCAGGGATACTGTTTTAATTGCAATCAGCAGAAAGGTGAAAAAATACCCACGTATGCAGCACTAAAGATGCATTGGGGAATTACTAGACAACACCAGAGAGTGTTTCCAAATATTACTGTAGTCCACATAAAAAGTTAATAGAGCAACAGATCTTGCATCTACTGAATAATTAAGTATGACATCCCAGTGCGTGACATTATTGAGTGACTGTAGTAGCCCATAACATAATGGGGGCCATGCTCAAGACATCTGGACAAAACCAGGGGTGAACACTTGATGACATCAGGGAGTCTTTGAAAAAATGACTCCAATCAAGTTAAAGAGTTAATGGAGTAACAGGTCATGTTTTGTGATCACTTTTCCGAGCAATTAGAAGAATGATACGTTAATGATTGGTATTATTGACTGTAATTATTCAAGACTGATGTGAGATGGGGAAAATAAGAGAAAAAATAGGGACATTCTGTAAACTCAGGGACAGGTAATTAGTATGGTGGAATGTCAGGGTGTGCGTGTGTGTGTGTGTGTGTGTGTGTGTGTGTGTGTGTGTGTGTGTGTGTGTGTGTATGTGTGTGTGTGTGTGTGTGTGTGTGTGTGTGTGTGTGTGTGTGTGTGTGTGTGTGTGTGTGTGTGTATGTGTGTACTGTTAAGCAATGATGTACAGGTCCTAGAGTGCATTTCTTGTTTTCCCCTCACAGGTGACGAGGTGGGTCAGGGTCCCTCCTGCAGGCAATCTATTGTTGGTGTCCATACAGACACTGAAAATGATGATAGGTGTGTTGAGGCACAGGTGGGGTTGTCAGGGGCTGAAGCTGCACCATCGTTTGATATCCCACTGTTATCCACCCCATCCCTGCACATAGTCACATTGTCTATACATACCCCATCACCAGTGGCCATAGCTGAGGGACAGTTGGTGGTTGGAGGCATGGGACAGGACAGTGTGGTATCTATGGCACATCTGTCTGGACAAAGCAGCCATAGCCAGATGTCTGGCGGGGTACCACATAGACAGATGTACAGGGGTGCTCGTTGGAGGGCTGCTGGTCATCATGCCCCTGGCAGACGTGCCACATCTGGTACCACCAGATGCATGTTTCAGGCCATCAGGGAGGTGCAGGCATGTATGGAACGGTACACCAAATAGGCTCTGAGGCTGCAGAGGGCTACTCATTCAGTGTTACTGACAACATCCGTGATCTTGCAGGTGCCCTCCGTTATTTTTCAGAGGTCATGGATAGATATTTGGGTGAGATGATGGGAATCCTCGACCATGGAATGTCCATGCTCGAGTATATGGTGGGAGTGGTGCGATGGCCACATGGACGTAGGCCAGCAACACCAACAGCTGGAGGTCGATGTGGACATGCCAGAACACAGAGCTGCTCCTGTAGTGCAGTACCAGCCCCAGCACTGCAGGGGGGTGCACTGTCCACACTACACCACAGCAGGCCACATGCACGTGGCCCTGGCCAGTCCCAAGAGGACCTGGATCCAGCAGACATATGTCATCATCAGGGGAGAGTACCATGTTGTGACTTGTACCTGGTGGTGCCCGTGGTACCCCTGGCAGGCACAGTTCTCGTGTCCATAGCCAGGTACAGTCTGCAGCTGTCCAACAAACCCCTGTATAGGGCAGCCACATGGCAGAACTGTGTGCATGCATACACACACACACACAATACCAACACAGCTAAGGCAACCCCATACCTACACACACCACATCACCACAGCCAAATTAATAATTAAACCCCCTCACACACACACATGGTGTCAAACGTATGGCTCAGCCTAGGTCTCTGGCAAACCAACAACACACCCTGTGCATATGATGATACCTGTGCCACATCCCTGTCATCCATAACATCGATGCAGGGACAGGATAATATGGTTCTGATGCACAGGGTGACTGTACTATGGTGTACCAATGTAATGCTGTGTAACATGTTGTCAGCAGTAAAGTTTAATGCTTACATGTCAGGAAGTGTAGCTGTCCAGCCATGATGCATTATAGCTGTTATTAACTCTGAGTGATTGTGGTCTCCATAATGTATTCCGTTTGTGTTGTAGGTGTCCATTTGTCAGCAGGATGATGGTCTGCTGTTGTATCCTACAAGGGGTTTGGCACTGTGGTGACACCTTGGCTGTGCCATATCCTGGGTACAGATGAACACATGTCACAGGTCTGTATAACAGTTACTGCATGTGCCACATGGCTGATAGGTCTGGGGGTGGTGTATACAGGTGAGTGCATGGTGGCTGATATCAGCAGCCCTTCTACAGTGGACAATGGTAAGTGTACTGGGTGGTACACACCACATGATTGTGTATAACCCACACAGAGGCTTTGGTGTTGATGCAATACATAGAAAATACTGTACACATGGATCTATGTACCTGTGCAAGGAACTCATTTTAGCCTATTTAATTCCACCAAGACAGAATAGGCACAACAACACAATGGGAAATAAGCAGTCTGCTAGTTTAATGTCATTGACAATGGTTCTGGAAGGGTATATGTCCCCTTCCCCAATGTAGTGCAATCCTCAACTCGGTAAACATAGGTGTGCTGGTGTGGGTGGCACAGCCCTACCCTTTGGATGGTGAGAGGTGCCATAGAGCCGCAGATAGTGTGATAGACAACTACTTAACCTGTTAACATGAACTGTACAGTATTACGGCCAGCTAAGCAGAGGTATACACTCAACAGTAACTGCAATGATGGTGGCTGTGTCCACAAGAGCCACATCCAGCTATATATACCAACCCCAGTATTGCTGTACATCTATACAGTGGGGAAGAGGGCATTTACATATCTACCACTAGTTGTGATGGAATGTATTTCCACAGGATGATACCTGTGAAATGTTAGCATTTGCCATGCAGTTCTCGGACAGAAGACTTCCTGGGACATGTATATCCTGCAAATGGAAGTAGATTCCTTTACATACACACACACACTCTTACTTGGCAACACTGGAACTAGAACCTCTACCTAGGTATGTAGTGCTACTGATGTGTGTGGGCTTTATTGCACACACCAGACAGCTTTTAGGATGAGGTGTGTTCCAGGTTACATGTTACGTGAAGAACATCCCCAGGCCGGTACAGTATGGTAATGGGGGATTTACTGGTTGTTTATGGACAATACATAGTGTGAAATGCTGTCATATACACATTGACAAACACATAACAGTCATACACACATATGAGAGACTTGGGCTTATCAGTGCTAACTACCTTGTCAGTGTGTCCTTTCTGTTACAGATAAGTTGCACACAGGACATGCATAACTGGGCTGGATAGTGTTATCAGTTACCTGTATGGTTGATGGTGAAAGTGGTCCCCATACAGTGGAGCATGGGACATGTACTGGGGGTACCATGGTATAAAGACAGTATACCCAGCACCCACACCCCACAGTGGATATTTATGCATTGAAACCCATGATAACACTCTGACATACCCACCATCACACATTGACCAGGACTGCAATACAACCCCTTATCTATCACAAGAGTGCTACTACAGGGATATTTATCTAATGCACATGCCACAGGGCTAGTAGGGTGATGCATTGCCAAGGCTCTTCTATGGTCAGCAACATCATTATCCCTAATACGGTGTGGCAAGGTGTATTGTATTAGGAGAATGTGGCCTCAGAATGTTGTATCCTACAAATATACACACATGCACACATACACATACTTGCAGAACTAGAGGGTATCCCAGGCCTATCAACCCATTTGTACAACAGTGTTATGCTGGTATTGCAAGCCTCATGTAGCACTTAGGGTGAAGTGTGTAACAAGGTACATGTAATGTCCAGTACAGCAGCAGCCAAATCTAACTATGGCAATGGGGGGGGGGGGTGCGGTGGGTGTGAAGGGCCTCAGGGTATTATCAACTACAGGTCTATAAACACACAGATACTGTTATTTTCAGTAATGCACATGTACACATTTGTCAGTACTGGGGTCCACCTGTGCAGGTGTTCATAGGTGTGTACCAGGCTATTGTCCATGGAGAGATGGGAAGTGTAGGGGATGTGTGTACAGTAGGATCATGTCATCTGCCATGTGCCAGCAGACCATCTATCAACAGATATCACAGGGGTGATCCTGAGGGTGAGAGTTACATGCAACATCCGATCATCTGGTTGCCTCTTGCAGAGGACCAGTGAGGTGCTCCAGTTGACATGTATGCAACAGGTATTACATAACATGGTCAGTGTCTGTCTTGGAGACCTGTACCCAAGCATGTTCTGTTGACTGTGGTAGTGTAGTTGAGGTATCCATGGCATGTGGTGCATACAGGGTGTCAATTCCTAGCTGTGGCATTCATAACACAGTGGACAGACATGTCAGTGTCAGTCAAGCATAGATTGCCTGTAAGTAGCCAAAATGGATACCTGACATCTGCATATCTGCACAGAGGGCAGACATCAGCTAGCCAGCTGGCTATGCATTAGGATGAATGTGTTGACAGATAGATGTCTGACACCGATAGGTATGCCATTACTACATGACAGCAGCCCTCAATGACATGTCCTATACACACAGTAGTCTACAGTTAATATCCACATGTCAGATCAATATCCAGTAGGAAATATTTAATGAGACACAGCTCACACACCAAGAACACGACAGTGAGGACTCAGAGTCCATCTTTGCATGCAGGGGCATTTGGTTCCAGTACTACAATCTGCAATCTACTCTTACTTGGGAAAGCAATGTCAGCAGTGGTAATGTAATGATATACTACATGCCAGTGTGACTGCATATAACCTGGGATATTACCCATGTATGTAACACAGTCAAATGGAAAAGAGTGTTGTACACACCATATATACTCAGGTGCCCCAGGCAGTAGACTCACACCCCTAGCTACTGTAATGACAGCACACAGACGCATGTTATGTACATGGAATTAAATACACTTATTAAAGATGTCATTACCCTGCTATTTTATCAGACTGGAATATGAGCACTGATTACCAGGGGTGAGCCCTGCTTAGTAGGTTTCAGCATTGCTGCAATATAAATGCTAAGCACATTTAGGCACTGGTAAGCAAAGCCTATATGATATAAGTGCCTGTACATTTAACCGTACGTTGGCAGCACTTACCGTTACACAAACTTGCTTAAAGCTGCTTAAAACTGGCTTAATCACTCTGTATCCAACAGCCATTGTTCTGCCGAGCAACAAAATACACAGCTCTTGCAAGTCTTGAACCCAGGACCCTGTATACTATAGTCACAGCAGTTAACCATCAAGCCATCACAGCTGTGAAGACAGTTGTTGTTTTTTCCAATATATCTGTCAGTACACATACTGAATAGTATTGACCAACTGCTATGACTTCTACAGTTGTGTAGTACTTGTTAGTGATATTACTGTTGAATCACATATGTTGTTATATCTAAATATACACATATCAGATACATATGGTGTGATACATTTGGGAAGGTATATACAACAGTCATGTTTACACATAACAAGGATATGGAGATATATATATATATATATATACATATATATATATATATATATATATATATATATATATATATATATATATATATATATACATATGTAGATATATGTGTACATGTACATACACATATATATTCATATATATGTATGTATATATATATATATATATATATATATATATATATATATATATATATATGTAGATATCTATAAATATGTGTGTGTGTGTGTGTGTGTGTGTGTGTGTGTGTGTGTGTGTGTGTGTGTGTGTGTGTGTGTGTGTGTGTGTGTATGTGTGTATATATATAAATATTTTTGTCAGTTTGCTAGTTTGGCATTTCATTTTCTGATATTACAGTCGTTTTAATAACAGCAATCTAGTATATTTTTTGTCATTGACTTCAGTATAACATTGACTGCTGTGGTTGTCCCGTTGATGCTACGAACTGTTTGGATTGTTATTTTACTTATTACAGCTTATACGGGACGCCTATCTCTTTGGAGCCACTTGTGCCTGCAGTTTATTTTATTTTTATCTTTATTAATTTGTGAGCTCCAAGGTAACATGGCAGATACTCAAACTGTACCAATTGAGCTACCTTATAATCCAGAGTCTTCTCGGGATGTTGTTGATAAATCGGACCGCTTTTTTGATGCCATTTCCGGTTCCGTGAATCCGCTGATATACTATGAAGTGTCCGAAGACAATGCAGTTGATTCTGGTGATGTTAATCAACTTATGGGGTTTACTGAGGCATTAGACAACTTGGAATTGAACCTAACTAAGTTGATAAGGATGCAATTGCAGCGCTACCATTTTGAGGTATGTCTGGCGAGAAAAATTGTGCTACGCGGACTGCGCATCTTGAAGATGCCTACAACAGGTAATACTTATCCCGGTTTACTCTACAAATGGCAACAATTAAATCTGGAGTTAAGTATAAATTATATGAGACTGTTGATTGACTTTTTTCATCCCGAAGAGGACAAATTGAAGAAAGCAGTGATTGAACAACAAAATGCAATTAAGTCCAAGTATCCACAGTCTCATGTTTATAAATGCATTGAACAAGTTCTTGATAATTTACAAGTATTTGAAAAAAGACTGTTGTATCAGAAGAAGGGTAAAATTACTAGGGACACTAAAGATTTTTCTTTAGCCCATGTGTTCACTTGGCCTAAGTTGTTTACAAACAATTCTACTTTGAATAATCCCTCTTTGAATTCAGTGAATAATATTCATATTGACAAGACTTTACCTTCAACACAAGAAAAGACTAGCAAAGTTTTGGCTAGTGTTGTGAGTGATAAGACTTCCACTAATGGACTTAAGGATATGAACTCTAAGAGTACTTTGGATGTACAAAATGCAATTACTAATAAATCCTCTGTAATTGGTTCTGTAATTTTACATAATGACAGACAGGATGTTAGCAATTCACCTTTGCATGTATTTCCAAATGACACTGGTAATACTACATCTAGTGCGTTTTCAGCTGAATCTGTGGTTAGACCAAAAGAACGCCACGGACGTAGTACACACACTAGTGTTATTAATGAACCACATCCTTTCCCCATTGTGTTGCCTCACTCTACGAATCGACAGAGATCTTTCAGTCGAGGCAGACAGAAAAGGAAAGGTTCTGGGGGGAGCACACTGGCCCTACACTCAAACTTATGTGGGAGAGAATAGAGAGTCTTTAGTGTACAATCTATCTAGCAGACTATTGTCTGAGGATGAAGTTCAAGTGTTAGAGAAAGGTTTATCATTTATACCCACTCGTGGTAGTGATGTATCAGATACAATTATTGATACTAAATTATTCACCCGCAATGTTCAGCTGAAAGTTGATTTTAATAATTTTATTGATGGTAATGTGCACCAAGCTAAATTTAAATTACCTAGTACTTATGTCCCCATGTTGAATCCGTATTTAGATATTTTTAATAAACTTGTAGAAGAAGATCTACACAAATTGCAATATACTGATAGTTATAGAAATCGGAAGTGTAAGAAATGGAACTTGAATTTGAAACAAAAGCAAGCCTTAGATACATTGAATAGGGATGTCTCTATCATTGTAAGACCAGCTGACAAAGGTGGCCCTATGGTAGTTTTGGATATGGACCACTATATAGAAAGTATGAACACACTACTTCGAGATGATAATTTTTATATGGCTATTAATTTACAAGAGGTTGAAAGGAAAGTGAGCAATGTCTTTAAGATGTTAGATGACTTATTTTTTAGTAAAGACATAGATTTTGATATGTTTCGTTTCCTAAAAATAGAACATCCTATGAGTCCTATTATAAATGGTCTTCCTAAGATTCATAAAGATGCAGTATACCCTCCTATGAGGCCCATCGTGTTGGGTAGGAATTGGGTTACTGAGCCTTTATCGATATGTATTGAATATTTTTTGAGACCTCTAGTGGATACTAGGAAACAGATCTTAAGAGATAGTAAACAGTTTTTAATTGAGTTTTATGATTATTTGAAACCTCTTGCACAGGACATGCCTTTTTATTTTGTAACCTTGGATGTTATGAGCTTATTTACTGTCATACCTAATGCTATAGGTGTTAGTAATGTAAATATTTTTTTGATTTCACATTCTATTCTCCAACCGAAACAATTTGACTTAATATGTTTATTTTTAGAAACAGTTCTTGAAAATAATGTGTTCATGTTTAATAGTGATATTTATTCCCAGCATGATGGCGTAGCCATGGGAACACCATGTGCAAATAGTTACGCCAACATTGTTATGGCATGCTGGGAAGAACAGGAGTTATTTGTTAGGGACAGCTTTAAGGTATCTGTAGGATTCTATTGTAGATTTGTGGACGATTTGTTTTTAATTTGGAATAATGATGAGGACAGTCTATTGAGGTTTTACGAAGAGATTAATACTTTGTCGTGTTTTCTGAAGTTCACCATGAACTACTCTAGAAGTAATATTTCTTTTTTAGATGTTGATATACATATATTTGATAATGGTTTGGTCAACACCAGTATACACAGGAAAATATGTTTCCGGAATACTTTATTGCACAGAACCAGTATGCATCCGAGACACGTTTTTAGAAGTGTTGTCAAAAGCCAGACCATGAGGGCCTCTAGACTTAACCCATTATTAACAGGCTATGAACAGGAATTAGATGATTTGAGATGTAGGTTGTTAAATAGGGGGTATAGTTCTGTAGAGGTGAATGAAGCCATCCTGAATACAAGGGCTCTCAGAGCTACTACAGCTTGTCCTTACTTTTCTGAACAACCTGCTAGTATGGCAGTTGTCCACATTGAGGACCAACCTGTAGTTAAGATCTCAGTATATTTTACTTCGGATATATACTCTATTATGGGAATT